>NW_022983538.1:0-11648 GCF_010093885.1 Aplosporella prunicola CBS 121167
GATTTAGGTCCCTAGGAGCGCTAGTTGCTACGTTCCCTTCTGATGGTTCGTAAGTTTTTTAGTAGGGCGCTTAGCAGCGCGCGCGGGGTTAGCGGGGGATAGAGAAGACATGATTTGATTAAAGTAGATAAGTGCTTAGTTAACTAAAGAATTCGTTAAAGCTTACTAACCTGCTAGTACATTCTCAAGCCCGTTTTATAGGCGAAAAATGGCCTCCTACGATATATAAACGCGTGTTTAGTCTTTTGCTTTTTTATAGTTAAACCAGGCCTTATAAACAGGCGGGCCTACGCACCGCTGCAGGCGCGGGTCGGTGTTAATACATTTATATAATGGGGACAAGGATCGCTTCAGGGGGTTAAGTTAGTCCTGAGGCGAGATATTACCCCACTTCGGCCTACAACACCGAAATAGACGACTAAAACAGTGGAATATGCACGTAACACTTATGCGCGCCTATTCGGTGCGAATAGACGTCTAAAACACGTGTTTAGACGACTAATTGTATGCAACGCCTAATCGGTGCAATATAAGTGCTCTCGGAATTTCGGAACGAGAGCTAGTCGTAGTATAGCTAGTCGAATTATCTAGCGTCTACTGTTTTAGGCAGCTTATGTCTTTTTAAATACACGCTAGCCGCCAGCCGTAGGATATAAGTGTAAAGATTAGTTAGTGGTTACTCGAAATACAGCTAGCCAGCCACGCAGCTGCGGTTAGAATCGAATTCGGTAATGATGTGTAAGATTCCGCTTCGTACTGCGGTTTATAGCTAACCTAGGGCTCTTCCGAGTATACGGGATAATCTCGCCCGTGGTTAATTTAGCAGGTGCGTGGTTGTTATGCATAAACTAGCTACTTTTTTCAGCACTTTTCTAATTCTGCATTATTGCCAGGCGGCCCAGGCCTGTCTGAATTTTTCTCGCATTAGCAATATCAACCACTAACAAACCCTTATTACCCTACACACTTCGAACATGCGACTCTCTCTTGCTATGCCTGCTACGGTCCCTCGCTGCGATACCTGCTCTCTGCGACATCTGGGTGCGATCCGGTATTATCATGGGTCTCCAGCGGTCGCTCGATGCGACGCTTGTGCGCCCGCTACGATCGCATGTCGCCTTCTGGGGTCTGCTGCCGCACCGCTTGATTGGCCTGCTGTGACAGCAGCATTAGATCTTTAACGTCTTAAATCTGCAAAATAACAAAGGTTAGCCTGCTCTACTATACACTGTAATTATTCCTTTGCCTAGAATGGTCTATCTTGTAAGCGCTTAACTGTAACAAACAAGGCTTGCGTCGCATAGTAGGGTTTGTTTTTCATTTACTTTTTTATCTCTTATTTACATTTTTTGCGAATGTAACGTTACGCGCGTGTAGAATCCTTGGTATGTGTTACAGCATATATTAGTGATACCTTGCTGCCGGTTTGTGCTGCCTATCCAAGTCGAGAAAATTGGAGAATAAAGCCGGATAGGCGACTTGCATCATCGATGGTCGTTAGTAGTACTTTTTATCATAACATCGTATTTGCTACTTCTTTCCTTCCTAACCTCCCCCCTTTACCTTAGCTCCAACGCAGTCTGTTAACAGCGTACTGTGGTTACGGCTGTTTACCGTTGCCGTTAGCTATTGTCGACTTCCGCTTTGTAGAAGTTACGTAGTAACAATGATTAGAGATAAGGCTGAGATATTTTATATATTATTCTGGTATTCAATGCTATATTCCTTAGAAAGAGCTAAACTAGGTAAAGGGGGTAAACGAGAAAGATCTCTCGTAAAAGCTTCAAATCACAACACATATAAGCGTTAATAAGATGTTCATGCCTAGTACTTCGCAGCACTTATACGTAACATAGCAATGCAACATCAACGCTAGCATCAACTACTTTTCGTTAGTGCTTACTTACACTAGCAACAACGGAAGGTGAAGCCATTTGCATGAAACCTGATGGCGTACAAGGTAGGTAATAAGTAAAACCTTAGTCGGCAATGAGCCGAAGTGCGAACGGCATGTTCAAGGGTATAAAATTCGACCTCCCGTAGACCTGTTTAAGTTTCTATCTATTGCCTAACTACTTCTCGAAGCAACATTATCGACAGAAATCAACTGCTACTACGCTAACGGTCTTACCCAACACCTTATCTAGGTCTACTGCTCCCTCTTTAAAATTAGTTCGTCGGACTAATTTCATTTAGACTCCAACCATGAAGTTCTACGTTGGAATTATCTTTGCCGCGGCCGCCTCTACCCGGGTCCTTTCTGCTGCCGTCTCTGACACCGCAGCTGAATGTGGCAGTCTCGGCGTCATGTCGATCGACAACATTCCCGAGGACGTTGATGCTGCCAACGTCCGCAAGTGTGCTAATCATCCTCTCGGCCGCAACCGCCCCTTGGCTGAGACATCTTTGGGGCCAATGGAGGATTCCAATGACACTTCGGTTGAGGCTCCCAGCCTCCAGGCAAGGGATTGCTGGTTTGGCGCCGAATATGGATGCACGAAAGGATATTGCTGGAGGACCTGTGGAACTGTCGGCAAGGGCACATGGTGCTGGACTGCTAGTGATGGCGGCACCGGTCCGTGGTACACTTGCAAAACCTACAGCGACTGTAATAAGTCTCAACCTTGCGGCAAGAACTGCGACAAGTGCGGTTGCAGCTGTTAAGCAAAGTTAAATCACCTCAAGGGCATTAACATCTCCGAGTCCCGAGTCGGTCTATTCAGTAGTGATACAAGTGGCACTACTAGAACCTTCGTTATTAAGAATTTAGTCACTCTTTTAATCTGTTTAATAGAAACGTGCTTATGGTCATGCTGCTTGAGAATGTCATTGTATCATGTATGCTCAGCGTTTCCTTCTCACAGCCGAGAGATCCGCAAGTCTGGCTATTATCGCCCATTTGGCCTATCGACCGGTTGGTGTTGCCTTTTTGCTTCCTACTTCACTCTCGCCATCTTTCTTTACGATGTTGTTAAGCTCTTTTCGGGCCTGCTGCTACTGCGGACAGAGTAAAGAATATACTATATAGTCTCGATTCCATGTCCGCATTTATACTATCCTTACTACACTTTCCGGTGGTCTTTCCGGTGGTTGGGAAAGATTGTTGAATTATCGGAGGATGGCAATGTACGTTGTCCTGGAAAGGCTTTTTTCTGGCTTGGTTTTGTTCCTGTTTCCCCTTGTTCCTATCTATTGCAACGGTCGATCGTTGGCTGTGATTCTGGCATTGTCTCCGAGACGGCTCGGTGCACTGCTTTGTTTCCTGTGACTCCACTATGGGCTGTCACTTACAAAAACTTAACCGCCGTTCTTTTAAGTAAGACGATGGATATTTTCTACTATCTATAATGGCCCAGACGCATGCAATATGCGACCTGGAGTTTGCACATCCGTCTGCAGCGAGTACTGGACTATCCATGCCAATGGAAAAAACATAGTTTGTAGTCCCGCCATTATTAAAACTTTGGGGCCTTATCAAACAAAACCAGGAAGCTTGAAACCACAGTTTGAAAACATGCTGACCAGCTGACGCGCGGAATTTGTGGCTTGTTGCCCCTGATCGCGGTGGTCTTTGCATGGTGGGGAAGCCTTGTGGACGCGCACGGAGCGAATTACAGGAGTTTTATCAATGCTGAACGGACTCTAGACTTCCACCCTATGAATAGAAGACGGCAGGGAATAATTTGCAACCGACGGAAGAACTGTTCTATGTAAACATGTTGCTTTGTGATTCTCGGTTGACATTGAGAGAGGACGCATCAAATCATCTGTTGCGTGCCCAACACTGCAAATCTCGTGTCCAGCGAGTGCGAATACGAGCGTTGCACGGTAAAGAAGATCATTACTCTCGACATTCTCTCAACACGTGCACGAAATCTGTTGCAGTCTAAGACGGAATCAAGGTAAGAAAAACTCAGATTCTGTTGACTAATGGTCTAACCAGATGCTGATCTATTCATACATGTTACGTCTTTCTCACGTTTAGGTGTTATGACATTTGACGCTACGCGTTTTGTCGTTGAAATCGATACCCTTGAAGTCACTGAATCCGGGCTTATAGAAAGCCCTATAGTCGCCCTTACAGTTCGCTTCTCTATCTAGGCGTTAGTATAGAAGCATTGACTTGGGGGAACATGAACTTACTTGTAAAAGTAGCATATGTAGCCTTTGTCCGGCCCTCCGCTAGAGGCCTTTTTATCCAAGCCTATTCCCAGATTCCAGCACGACCTTGCATTCAAAGATATATGCCAGCAGTTTCCGTTCCAATTCTTGTCAGTGCACATATAGACGCCCTTTCCATATCCACCATTGTGTCCAATGTACTCGATGTTGGCGCGCTTGGCAAGCTCAGCGGGAGGGGGGTCTTGAGGTGTGTAGACGTGGGGAGGTCCTTCTTCTGTAGCGTCCGTAGCGGGATAAACGTCAGCAACGGCGACGTCGGGGACTGCACGCTCGTTGAGGGAATGGTGATCCTCAAGCTGCTTGAAAGAGCCGTGAGCTTGCGCGGCGACGAAGCCGGTGACAATGGTGGCCAGGGCCAAAACGGGGGAGATGCCGATATGCATTATGATGGTTCGCTATTGGCTTGATCGGGAAGGCAGGCCGGTCGGAGCAGGCATGACATGGGGACTTATTATAGGCGACGGCATTTTGGAGAGACAATAGCAAGAGAATCGGCAGGAAGAAAAAAAGGCCTACGCTGCGAAACAAAGCTGCGAAGCTGGGGTTAAAGGGCGAGGACAATCGCAAGGGCGACAATACTAAGGGTTAGTATTGTGGTGCAGCGCCACGTCGCATGCCGCGGCACGATCGGCATTTTGTTTGGAGTTTTGGACAGACACGGGCGAATAATGACGAGATACGTCGCAATGGAGTGATGGAATGGAAGAAGTCGGACGTGCGGGGTGGAGGCGGATGGGCGGCTCTCAGGGCTGCGGGAGGCTGAGGAGAGCGGGCCTCGGCAATTGGGCCTTCCGGTAGCTGCCAACCTTAATCAAACGCCCTCTCGTTTCAAGGCCGCAACTCGGCTGGCCATCATCGCCCATCACAGTCGCTCCACTCGGTGACGCGCAACAATATGGATTTCGCTTCTTACGCGCACGGCCTACGGATATCTACAGCCTAGTTCTTACCCTCCTCCCACCTGGGGTAATCCGTGTATCCACTGGGGTCCTCGATCGGCCCGTAGAACTTGGCCCGGTTGTACTTGGTCAAGGGCTTACCATTCCGCAGCCGCTCGGGCAAGTCCGGGTTGCTGATGAAGTACCGCCCGTACAGCAGCGCATCGTACTTGTTGGCTTCGAGCAGGCCCCAGCTGTTGCTGTCGTCCCAACCGCCCGCCGAGAAGAAGGGCGTGTTGCCGAATATCTCACGGAACATGGAGAGATCCACGTCGCGTAGATTCCAGCTCGCCAGGAACTTTTCCTTTTCTTCTTCCGAAAAGATTTGCTCATATCGCTGTTCGAGTCAGCTTTGGTTCAAGGTGCGACAGATCTGGACGTACCGGCTCGATGAAGCTCACGTAGCTCATCTTTGGTAGCTGCTCCTTGAGCTTCCGGCTCAGGTGACCCCATGTTTCCATCCTCTGCTGACCGCGCGCCTGGTTGAACAGCCCAAACGGACTCAGGCGGATTGCCACGTTCTCCTCGCCAATCGCCTTCGCCAGCTCCCCCATCAACTCTAACACAAACGTGCACCGCTTCTCAGGGCTACCGCCATACTCATCCGTGCGCTTGTTAATGTTGCTGCTCAAAAATTGTTCGGGAAGATAGCCGTTCCCGCCGTGCACCTCGACACCGTCGAAGCCCGCTTCCATGGCCATGCGCGCCGCAGAGCAGTAGTCCTCGATGGTCCGCTTGATATGGTCCTTGGATAGCTCTTTGGGCGGGAACTCGGAATACTTGACGAGCTTGGTGCTACCCACAGGAGGGAAAAGGTACGGCTCGTTAGGATCATCCCAGGAGGACGAAGATGAGCAGACAGCGTCCGTGCCAGTCATCTGGGGGATGGTGGCCCGGCCGGCATGCCACAGCTGCGCGTAAATGTAGCCGCCTTGCGAGTGCACAGCAGAAGTGATTTTCTTCCAGCCTTCGCGATGCTCCGGGACGAAAAGGCCAGGAACACCAGGCATGCCGTTGGACTGTTCCGCGTCAGCATGCCGATCAGTGGCTAGCGGTCGAATGGGTCGGTTCGGTTCGCAAGCTACCCACCTCTAACGAAGGAGCGATTCCCTCGCTGATGATAAGGCCGCCATCGCTCGCTCGCTGGCGGTAGTATTCGGCCATCAAATCATTGGGATACCAGACTCGGTTCGGCTTCTCGGGAGTGCTCTCTCGCTGAAGCGGGGTGCAGCGGTTGCGCGTACACGGGGCGAAGACGACCCGATGCTTCAGCGTCAATTTGCCATTGGCAATTGGCAAGGGCGTGAAAAGCTTCGAGTTGGTTCCAGCCGGGGCGGACATGTTGACGGCGTGATGGATCGAATCGGAATGCGTGAAAAGAGTGGTGACTGGCGTGCGAGAGGAGCTGCGAACTAAAATCGGCACTATGGACCGAGTCAGAACTTATATTAAGTCCCCGGCTATTAGGGAGTTGTGGGGCCATAGGGATGAGGAGTTATTTCGGGCCTTTTTTGGGGTGTGGGTTAGGAGACTGGGGAAAGGGACGGGCCCTGGCCAGATGGACGTCGATCCGACAGGAACCAGATACCCCCAAGGCCCTTGCGGTCGCAGCAACGGCCACCTTTGATGCAGGCCGCGACACCACATCCCGCAACAGGAGTGTCTTCCTCTTGACGTCATCCCACTCGTCCACTCAGACTGTCAGCCGCCTCGGGGTGGGTCGCGACGGTTCCTGCTGATCTCTCGCGTGTCGCGTCGTCCTCACGTGCATAACGAACATGTTACCGCTCCTCATTCACCGACCTTAAGGGAGAACCACTCGCTGCCCACTACTTTTATGCTGCTCCTCTGCTCCTCACGGCGCTGGCCACCTGTCACCTGCCCGTCCCTGACCGCCAAAATCCCGCGACCCCACCCACTTCCCGCTCCCGCGGTCTGATGTTGAGCTTCAGTCGCTTAGCTATCGTCTGATGATCTAGTCTGTGCGGATTTTGTTATCTCGCCTACGACCATAGTCTGATGCTCCCAAGGTATCGCACAATAAAGTGTGAGTCGATCCCGGCCGATCCGGGCCTCCACTTACGGGGCCTCGAGCGCGGCATACATGACACGGCCAGACCTCAAGTTCCAACCTCTGAATTCCTTCCTCCAGAAATGATCCATCATGTCGGCCAATGAACCTGCCTTGTCGCCGCCGTCACATGTGACGCCAAACCTCGATAACCCTCAAGACATCATCAGGGGTGTCAACTTTGTCACCCAAGGATTATGCCTTCCCGCTATCTGCGTATGCGTTGGGCTGAGGATGTTCTCCAGATGGAGGCAACTAGGCGCTCTAGATTGGGATGATGGTAAGTTTTGCGCATGTTTTGAAGTACTCTTCTAACGTTATCAGGTTTTTGCATTGTTTCATGGGTATGCAGGTTCGCCGTCGACGTACAGATTAGAGCGTCACTGACTCTCACAGCTTCTTATGATGGGATACTGCGTGTGCGGAATTTTGCGTAAGTGTACCCTTAGCACTGATCGATCTCGACGCTAACAGTCTCAGTGAGCCTTCACGGTGGTGGCAACAACCAGTGGGAAGTCGCAAACTTTGAAATGGAGACGTTCCTAACGGTAAGTTACCAACGACGTTTTGTCTGAGCGTTGCTGATTTGTTAGATTGGATACGCTGCCATGGTCTTGTACAACCCGATGGCGTTAT
The DNA here is from genome assembly GCF_010093885.1 of Aplosporella prunicola CBS 121167. Classification (NCBI taxonomy): domain Eukaryota; kingdom Fungi; phylum Ascomycota; class Dothideomycetes; order Botryosphaeriales; family Aplosporellaceae; genus Aplosporella; species Aplosporella prunicola. Next base: position 7,828 of record NW_022983538.1, read on the forward strand.
TCGTAAAACTCGCTCTCCTCATTATCACGACTCGAATATTCGCGCCTTACAAAAAAGAAGTCTGGGGCATCTACGTCGTCATGGGCCTTCTAGTCATCTACTACATGATTGCGTGGTTCATTAAGATATTCATGTGTACGCCCATCAGCGCGTACTGGAAGCGCGAGTGGGACCATTGCATGAACGAAGGCAACATCTTCATCGCCGACGCCGTATTTAGCTCCCTCTCCGATCTGGTTATTCTATTCCTTCCTCTCCCTCTCACATGGAGCTTGCAAATGCCCACGAAGAAGAAGTTCCGGGTCATGGGCATGTTGGGAGCCGGAGGTCTTGCGACCGCATTCAGTGTGTACAGACTGGGCATGGTCATACAAAACGAGACGAACCCGAACCAAACCATTGTATTCATGAAGGTGGTTTTGACAGGGTAAGTTTGCTTTTGCTCTCTCCAAAACTTTTCTAACGACTACAGTAACGCGGAAGCCGGCATTGGTCTCATCTGCGCCTGTCTCCCCGCCATCTCCGCATTGGTCGCGCGCCACCGCAAAGACACCAGCGTCGACGGCACTGGAAGTTCGTACCTTCACTCGTCGCGCTCGCGCATCAAAGACATCCCACACAAAGAAAGCCAGGACGAAGTCGAACTTATGCACAACGCCGCCGAATCTGGGACTCTAGGCAGCGCTGGCGGCGAAGACAATGGCATTACTCGGACCGTCGACTTCAAGGTCGTCACGCAATCGAGCGTCAGCGAAGACCGAACCGTCCACGCGATTGGTGCCGCCGTTTAGGATTAGAATAGGGGGGAAAGTGGGCGGGGATTTTGAGATACCCTTGGGATGGAAATAATGTTTAAGGAGTCAGGGACGGGTGGTGGTTCTCGTATGTAATATGGCACAGGACAGGTATTGGCAGGAAGAAGGGACGCCACATCGACCCATGAGCTGATTTAGTGCGCAATATGAGCACCATCTGGATGGATCACTGGGCCTTGACTTGGAAGATAGGCGATTCAAATTAGGGAATCCTTTGAACTTCAGCTATGTACTTGGCGATGCTGAAATCCGTCTGTGCCGGCTGAATGGAAAACTTCGAGAATGGCCTGTTTAATCCTGTCTTGGTTTTAACAAGCGATGTTCCGCACCTGCGGATATCATAGCTAATCGGGTTTGCAAAAGGGGGGATGTTTGGCCCACATTGGAGTTTTGGCCCCCACCTTTAGACGAGAGTGGACATTCGTCTAACATATTGAAAGCAATGTTTAGACTTACTGAACCGTGAAACTCTAGAGCATATTACGTTCGTATTGGCATCGTATTCAGTGGGATGGTAAAGTGAATGTATATAAGTAAACCCACAAAGTCACGGAGCAGGGGTTGTGACGCGCTGGTTTGAGATTTAGTATCGTCCATCCTCAAGGGGTGTGCTCCTTGGAAAGGAAGATGATTGGAACCGAAAATAAGACGATAATACGAAGCACTAGATTATAAGTATGGGTTGAGAAGCAAAATTCTTTCGAAATTCTACCCTTACTACCTTTAAAAGCCTTCTCAAAGTCAATGTGATCTCCATAGTTTCAAGTAATAATCTCGGAATTAACCAGCTGAAGAACAATCTTAACTGTTGCTGCGTCCATGAAAAGCATCACTTTCTAAAAAAGTCCTATGGTTGCTTTAAATTTGTAGCCTTAGATAATGCAACAGGTGTTTGAATTAGTTATATTGATGTTAGTTATAGTTTTTCCTATTACATCTGGAATCATTAGGGTTACTTCCGAAAGAGCTTCGGGGCGGCTTGAATTCGAAAGTAAAGTAAGAAAAAGACTAAAATTTTGATTCCACTAATCAAATTGAATATAACAGATATAATTGAGTACATAAGAAAAACTAGGTTTTAGAATAGTATAATAGCCATCGCCATCGCTTTTTAGTATAATTCCGCGTTCCGTCTGTCCCTAAAACCAATCACTTCAAAAGAAAGACTAAGTAATAAAGCCACGAAACACAAAACGCATGCACTAAAACCCATATTTTCAACAAAGGAGAAGTGTAAAGGTGTAAAGTAGTAGCGACAGGCAGTGGAAAAAAACCTCCACAAAAACGTATTGTATCTCAGAGGCCTCCATTCTCTTCGCCATCGAAATACGAATTCCGGTCCGGGCGGCGATGGTAATGGCTATACCGTCCAATGGACTTTGTGTAGTGTGAGCTGGAATGGGGACCAAATTTGGCAGCCACGTTGGCGTTGGCAGGACCACGGGTGTCCTTGGTAGGAGCATTTTTGACTGAGGCACTAGTGGCGGGAGCTTGACTGGTCGGAGCAATGGATGATGAGGTGCTGACAGCGCTGCTGGCAGGGAGGCTGCTGCTAGATGCACTGCTGGTTGGGGCGCTGTTGGTTGGGATACTGCTGGTTGGGATGCTGCTGGTTGGGACGCTAGAAGATTGAGCACTGGCAGCTGGAGCACTGCTGCTCTGTCCGCTTGCAACAGGAGTGTCGGTGGAAGAGGCACTGCTAACCGGTGCACTCTGAGCCGTAGTACTGGTGACACTGTTGACAGGGCTGTTGTTTGAGGGGGAACTGCTAGAAGAAGCGCTGCTGGCTGGAGCACTGTTAGCTGGGGTGCTCGTGGAGGAGACTTGGCCGACTGAAGAGCTGGATGCTGGAATTTCGCTGGTGATTGGGGCTTTGCTGCTGAAAGCACTGGTAGTCGGTGCACTGTAAGCTGGAGTGCTGGCAGCACTGCTTTCAGGACCGTTGTTCTCAGACGCGCTGCTGACCGGAACGTTGCCTGCGGATGCGCTGCTGGAAGGAGCGTTGTTGGTGGAAGAGGCACTGCTGAAAGAAGCGTTGCTAGCAGAGACACTGCTGGCTGGTCCACTCTGAGCCGGTGCGCTGGTAGCGCTGCTGGCAAAGCTGACTGAAGGGCTACCAGCTGTAACACTGCTAGTGGAGAAGCCACTGATGACTGGAGCAGTGTTGGCCAAAGGAGAACTGCTAAAAGAAGCACTGACAGCTGAAGATGCACCGCTAAAAGAGGCACTGATAGTCGAGACAGCACTACTGAAAGATGCACTGGCAGCTGGAGATGCACTGCTAAGCTGGGAGCTAGCAGTTGAAGGCACGCTCGAAAGAGGAGCACTCTGAGCCGATCCACTATAAGAATTGACAGCGGCGGACTCGGCCGAAGCAATAGCCTCGGAAAATGCGCTGGCAGCGGGGACACCGGTAATGACTCTGCTGCTGGTCTCTGAATTCCGTTCCGAAGCGCTGATTCCCTGTACGTTGGCCGCCGAAGCACTTTCGATGTGAGGGCTGTAGGCAGAGGCACTGACAATTGGGGCGCTGGCAGCTGAAGCGCTTTTCACAAAGGCGTTGTAAAAAGAGGCACTCTGACCCGGAGCAGCACTTCTAACGGGAGCACTCTGGGCGGGAGCATTGCCACTGCTAGCCGGAGCATTGCTAGCCGGAGCACTGCTAGCGGAAGCACTCTGATAAACAGCACTCTGTGCAGAAGAACTCTGAGCCGAGACACTACTAGCCGGGGCACTGCTCGCAGCAGAGCTTTGGGCAGAAGCACTAGGAGCGGGAGTGCTCTCGGTATTAGCACTGCTAGCCGAAGTATTGCTGGCAGAAGGACTTTGAGCGGAACTTTGAGCCGAACTCTGAGCCGAACTCTGGGCGGAACTCTGAGCAGAACTCTGAGCAGAACTCTGAGCAGAAGCACTTTGCTGAGCGGAAGGGCTTTGCTGAGCGGAAGGGCTTTGCTGAGCGGAAGGGCTTTGCTGAGCGGAAGGGCTTTGCTGAGCGGAAGGGCTTTG
>NW_022983538.1:11773-96773 GCF_010093885.1 Aplosporella prunicola CBS 121167
AGCTTTGCTGAGCGGACGAGCTTTGCTGAGCGGACGAGCTTTGCTGTGCGGAAGAGCCTGGTTGGGCGGAAGAGCTTTGCTGAGCAGGAGCGCTGCTAGCCGGGGCAGTACTAGCAGAAACGCTACTAGAAGCAGCGCTGGAAGCAGCACCATTGCCAGCAGCAGCCTCACGCGCATTATCAGCCTTGATAATATCGGCAGCCTAATAACATCAGTACTGATCAATCACACAAACCAAAACAAACACATACCTTCTCGGCAACAGCATAAACGCAAGCCTGGAGATGCGCGGCCGGGATGAGTGGGAAAATGCTCGCGTCAACAATCTTGAGATTTTGTGTTCCATAGACCTTCAGGTGTGCATCGACAACACCACCGAGTTCAAGAGGAAGCATGCTGGCAGTGCCGCTGGGGTGGTACTCGGTGTAGATAGCTTCCTTGACCAAGTTCAACAACTGGGCATCATCGTTCAACTGCGCGGCGGTTGGGAACGACTCGCCGGGTTGAAGCTCCTGCATAGACGGCGTCTGGATGAGGCGGTGGTTAAATCGCAGGGCCTCCACCAGGTATTGCAGATCGACAGGGTTCGCGCCGTAGCGTGGGTCGATGGAGGGGGTGTCGAAGGGGTTGCGGGAGCGGATCTGGACCTGGCCGCGCGTGAAGGGCTTCATAACAGAGTAGGTAAAGTGGCCGTTGTTGTCGTTGAGGAGTTCGAACTGGGCGCGATTCTCGTTGTTGAGCGCGCTCAATAAGAGCTCCTTTTGGCGGTTGTAACCTGCAACGACAGTGTCGTCGAGACCTCCGGGGAGGTGCTCGCCGTAGACTTGGCCCTTGGCTTGATCCGAGATGACCGTGTAGTTGGTCGTCATGGACTTGAGAGATGGGAAGGCGACGCCGTTGGGTGAGCCGGCAGTCCAGACGCCAGTACTGCTACTGTAATACTCGGCGCGGTTGATCTCATCGTATGTTGAGTTGGCGCCGTACAAGATAGGACCGTGATAAGCAGTGCTCTGGCAGGGATAGTTGGTAGTGACCATGAAGTGATCCTGGTAGTTGTTACCGACACCAGGGAGATCAACCGCCGTGGAGATGTTGTAGGCAGACAAAAAGTCCTGGTCTCCGATGCCAGACAACTGAAGCAGGATAGGGGTGTGAACAGCACCGGCAGCGAGAATGACGTCGCGGCGCGCAGTGATATTGTAACGAGGGGCTGAGGCGCTGGCCGCGTACTCGACACCGCTGATTTTGACATTGGGGAGGTCCCTCTTGCGGTTGCTATTACGCTTGATGTGGGGGCGTTGACGGCCGTTTTTGGCGTGGCCCTGGGGACCATGCACACGCGACTTCCAGGAAGAGTCGAAAGAGGGAATGAAGTTGAATACGTGGAATGGATCACTTGGACCGGCCTGGGTACCTTGGCCATCGGCATTGTCATCGACTGTAGGCTCATCCTCGGGCTGCTCCGTACCCTCGATGTTCAAGCGAGTCACGAACTGACCGTTTGAAACGAAAAGGTTGTCCCTGCCCGCAACAGGGTCGTAGTAAGCCCTCTTGGCATGAGATCGCGACTTGCCCTCGGCATCGATTGCCAGTGGCAAGAAGGCAGTACCAGCATTGTCGCCAGCTGCGCAGTCGGTGCTCGTCGGGACCCCAAGTTCGTTCAGTCCATTGAACAGGTTTTGGGTGGCGCTGTAAAAGTAGCCTTGGTAGCTGATGTTGACGGGACCATTGGTGCCGTGGACATTGTTGTCCGCAATAATGGAATACTGCTCGGAATTTTGGGCTGAAAAGTCTGGCGTGAACCTCTCGCTCTTCTGGAAGTATGGCAGAACACCCTTCCAATCCCAGCCTTCGTTGCCGAGTGCCGCCCAGTCGTCCCAATCTCCATTGTTGCCTCTGTTCCAGAGCATGCCGTTGATCAAACTTCCACCACCGACACCACGTCCAAGCGGGTAGTGTCTGGTAAGCCCGTCCAGGTAGGTCTGCGGCTCGGTTCCGATGTTCCAATCGTATTGCTCATGAGCAGACAAGGATCCTTCCTTTGGGTTGGGGTTGTTTCCGACAAAGTAGGGCACCGTCATCCATTCCTCGTTTTCAGGCGAGGGGCCGGCCTCGAGCACGAGAACCGTTACATCTGGATCTTCGGAAAGACGGTTGGCAACAGTGAGACCACTTACACCTGCTCAATGTTAGAAGCCTATGATCAAAGCGGAATTTGAAACAAACCTCCACCGACAACTATAGAAGTTAGCATGTCATTATTTTAGAAATGCCGGTCATTGTAGATTGGTATCTGCGGACATACCAACATAGTCATATTCGTCCAGGAGAGCATCATTGATAGGCCGAGCTCGAGCGACCGAGTACAACAAAACGAAAGAAGCCAAAGGCAAAGAGAGACGTGGTGGCATGGTCAAAGAAAAGAATGTTTGGATGAAAGAATCGCGAATTCAGTGGCTTGGGAGAACACAACAGAGGAGGCTTGCAGCATACTTAACCTCTTGCCTTCGGCTCCTCAGCCGCTCTCTAAGGACGTAGACGGACATCTACGATTCATTTCATATCCCTACATGTGCACCCTAATGACACTCGCGGTCATAACTTTTTGTCTACCATTGTATGACCTTCTGACAGCCTGGGAGTTTAGGATAAGATGGCCAATATGGTCAGCTCGGACAAATGAATCGAGCTTCAACCACGAGCTGGTCAGGGCATAGGTGACGGAGGTTGGGCCATGATCCCCAGGAAAGCGAATCCGACGGTGATCACGAACCGCCAGGGCATCAATGCTGGGTGAGATATGGCGGCATATCTCCCACTATTCCGGATTCCCGGCAAGGATTGGAAGCGCCCCATGGATTTGAGCCGCTGTCTTCGCACGCGACCACGATATTGTCCCCTTTTGGCAACGCAACCATTTAAAGGAGCCATGGTAACGTGGCATAGGACTTTGAACAGCATGATCGTCAAATGCTTGTCCAAAGATATCGCAATTCCCGGGGACTACAACAACCTGAGTTAAGACCAGCGGCCGTGTTTGTGTTGGCGCATGTCCCGATCCGGGGGCGCTAACATAGGCTTTTTCTGCAGACAACCTTGGATGATTGAGAAAATGTAAAGTTCGTGTTTCATCCTGGTCCCTGGACAATATTCCCGCAATTTACTTGGTTCAGCCCAAGATGACATGCGTATGTTATGCTCCCATTCTCATGGCGAGATCCGGGGCAGACGATGTTGCGTGCCTAATGGATCGACCAAAATTGCTTTGAAAGTTAATCTGCATCTCAATGTTAATATTCAGTCTGTGCTCCATCAAGGTTTCCATTCGAGGTGTAGGATGGCAAGATCTCTCCTGAACAACCGTTACACAGGCTCATTGTGCTTAATAGCGATGCGCATGTTTGATGGACTGATTTCAGCTGTCAAGTAAAAGAACGTTTGCGGCTTGTCTCTCGTTGATGGCAGTTCCGTTGTTGTCTAGTCGCATTCATCGGTTCCGTTGTTCAATGTGCAGACGTCGTCAGCCGTGGAAATCGTATTTCCGTCACCCGAGTGACAGCCAGCGGGGCCGTTCACGCTCCTCTTCGTCCTCGACAGTTACAAATCCAGCTGTCAGTTGCGCCGTGTAACTATGGAACACATGGAGAGTTGATGGAAGGAGGCTGGTGGAGCCGCATCGGTTCAACTCGGAGAGATGTCAGGAAGGTCACAAGGTGGGAGAATGCCGGAAGTCTTTGAACACGATGATGTAAGGTTCAACATCTCAACTTGACCACCACCTCTATCTCCTACCTCCGTATATATTTTTAATTCGCCATCAACGACTCACCAGTCGCTTTTAGCATAGTATAACTATTTGATGGTGACCTCGTGAGGCGCACGCAGACAAAGTTATTCCCGGAGCCCGGCCTGCATCGTACCAAACTCCAGCACCCACTCCATCGGACCCTCACGATCGTCAAAACAATGTCACTCAAAGGGCAAAACGTGCTCATTACCGGCGCCTCGATGGGCATTGGAGCCGCCATCGCCAAAAGGCTTGCCCAAGAAGACGCGACACTTATCCTGTTCGCCCGGTCCAAAGACAAACTCTCGCAGCTCGCGTCTGAGCTCGGCAACGAACGAGTCGTGACGGCCTCGGTCGACGTGCAGGACCACGCCGCTCTGGACTCCGCCATCAAGGACGCAGTGCAAAAGACGGGTCCGCTCGATGTGTTGATCAACAACGCAGGGCTGGCGATAGGTGCGCCGGCCGCCTTCCCGGACCTCGCCATTACCGACATCATCACCATGACCGGCACCAACATCAACGGCTACATGTTTGCGGCCTACGCGGCGCTCAACGCGGGCGGCATGCGCGTGCGGGGCCGCGGAACCATCTTGAACGTGACGTCGACCACGGGTCTTGAGGTCCCCCCGTTCCCTGGCGAGGCCGTGTACCATGCCAGTAAGGCGGCGCAAGAGGCCTTCACCAACGTGCTGCGCACCGAGCTGCAGGACTCAAATATCAAGGTCTTAGCGCTGCGGCCTGGTGTTGTTGCCACCAACTTCCATGAGCTGCGCGTCGGTTATGACAAGAAGCAGTATGATGACTTCATGGCTGGCTTTGAGCCGCTTGTCGCCGATGAGGTCGCGGATGCTGCTGCTTTCATGTTGAGTCAGCCCGAAAAGGTTTCGATCAAGGCCTTGGATGTGGTCCCAACTGCGCAGCGGAGCTTGCAGGTGTTTGATCGGAAGTGGAACGAGAGGCATGGAAAGTAACTAGTTGGGCGTGCTTTGGTAGCAAATGAAAAATGACATCTTGCGAACCGACATAAGTAGAAACAAAACAAAACCGCATCACCCAATGCACACACAACCAAGGTGGACATAAAACATCTTATTAGACATCTATGCCCTATTTTTTATGTTTTTTCTATTGTGATTGTGGTGCCGAAGGAATCGACCCGTGACCGCGACGACGGCAGCCCCTCCGACGCCGACCCATGCCCAGCGACTGCACCTGAATCCCATCCGGGGTATCATCCAAGCAGTGGTTCGCCGCAGAGGAAAAATGACTCCCGTGTCGAGTCTCCCAAACCTTGAACAAACGCCGTCCCAAACTAGTAGAAAAAGGAGAATCAAGCAGATGTGCTATGGTACGACTACAATGACAAAATTCGCAAAAAAACGAGAGAACCCTAGCGCAGGAAAAAGCGAAAGAGCTCGATACAAGACATATAAAGGAAATAGAAAAAATACCAGTGAAAAACGCCAGTGGAAACGCCAGTGGGAAAAACGCCAGTGGGATGCAGAACTTAGGCCCTGCCTCCAGAACGCCCCGCGCAGCCGAGTTGTTAAAACCCATGGATATCCTCGTGCCATGCCAGGCCGAGGAATTATTTTCGCCTAAGAAGTGATCCCGACCCATAATCGAAACCCATGGAGCCGAGGATACGAGCCGAAAAACGAAATTTGTGCAAAAAAGATCCGCACACAACTGCAAGGGTATCCGGAGAAATCTACGCCAGAAATCGGACACCGTCTGAATCTGTCGATAATAACCAGTCCAGTAGTAAACCAGTCGAGTAAACCAATCGAATCAAGATCCGAACAACGCGTCCGGATCGACATGAACCGCCGGAGATGGCCAAACTCCAAATGGGTGGCACCCGAGACGCCAGCTATCCTACGTATCGACAAGTTGAAGCTTGAGAAGACGCTTCAAATCATTCTCCATGGCCTTTGCATCCGCAGTTGATGCGTTGCGAGCAGGAGAGGAGGTGCCGGTCGATGCAAACGGCGAGCCGAGATTACCATCGCCAGCTTGCTGGTACGGCATCAAGGAGGGATTGCCCGCAGCCTGTTGAATGTGCGAGTTCAGGTAATTGCGCGAAATCGTGGAAGCGTCGGGTCTTCCGTTAGTGGCGCGGGATGGCGTGAATGGTGCGGGGTCTGAGCGCGTGGTAGCCGGCAGATCCGGGCGGTCGGACGGGGAAGCAACTTCTTGGCGAAGGCCTGAAGCGCGCTTTGTAGAATCTCCCTTGGCGGCTTGGAACAGAGGTGAAAGATTGCGGTTGCCATAATAATAGGGATTGGCCTCGAGGTCCATCTGAGCCGCAGGAGTGTGAGGACTCGTGCCATTCTTCGGTCCCGAAGAGGGCTGGTAAAATGGTGACGGAGTGTGGAAGTCGGGCGCGGCGCGGTTCGGCGTCACTTTGCGGCCACTATCAAACGGTGACTGCTGAGCAGGTTTCCTGGAAGAGTTGAAGAGATCCTGAAGGGCCTGAGGAAGAGGTTCGGCGTTCTGGCTGGTTCTAGGAATGCTGGAAGGAGCGGTGATGGAGCGGTTTGCGACGATGCGCTCACGAGACCCAGCAGGGCTTGGAGAGGTAGGCTTCGGGGTAGCAGAGTATCCCGTTTCCATTTCCATTGAGAAAAGTCCCCGCGCATTGCCATTGCCATTGCCATTGCCATTGCCATTGGATTCGTGCCTGGTGTGGTTCCTACCGTTGATGGGCAACGGACTCTTGCCGTCAGGCGTGTTGGGACCATTCTTCTTCGCCTTCTCCGCCCGATCGGCTTTAAAGAAAAAGTCAAGCGGAGATTCCTGATGCTCACGTGGAGCGATCGCCTGAGCAGGTGTGGCCGAGGTGAGAGCGGGCTGTGACGGCGTAGCTTCGAGCAACGAGGGCGAGTCGCTCTTGTCGCTGGTACCGCTGCTGTCGGAATCCTGATCGAGGCGGGACTGTAGGCTGGTCGGAGCGTTGTTTGCGGGAACCGACCTGGAAAAGAACTTGGGCATGGGCAAGGCCGACGGGGCCGGAGAAGCGTGGAAGGCGGGGCCCGCATAGGCGCCGTCTTTGGCGGGGGTGCCATTGGCCGCGACGGGCTGCTGGGGCGTCTTCATGGGCGATGCGCGGCCGTTGGCGCCGTTGTTGTTAGGGTTGTTGTTGTTGTTGTTGTTGGGGTTGGAGTTGGTAATGTTGTTGCGCTGCCGTCCGCGGCCTTTCTTCTGGCTGCCAGTGGCTGCCGGGCCGTCCGATAGCGTTCCGTCTACATGCTGTCAGCTCTTGCACCTTCGAGTGCGCCGCAAGTGTGCCAACCTCCTGTGCGGATTTGCGTGGCGGGCGAGTCGGAGCAGGAGAGGCGCTGGGCGTTGTCGAAGTTGTTGTGATTCCGGCCGCGGCGGCCTTGGCTGGGCTTGCCCGGCGGCGTCGAGACAGCGTCTGAGGCGTTTGGAAGCGCCTTGGAGGGCGTGCTCTTGGAGTGGTTGTGGCGGCCGGCGGGCTTGGAGGGGGTTGTTGTTTCGTCGGCCATGGCGTGCGGAGATGCGACACGGATGCGACCGCAGGACGGATGAAAGGAGATGATGAGGCTGTTACGTGAGGGATCGCGAGCGTGGAGGTGGGCGGTGCTGAGTCGAGTTGTACGAGGAAGAAGTCGCAGAAGAAGCAGTGGTGAACATGTAGGTATACTGGAGAGGGGAAGAGACGAAGACTGTCTGCGTCATTGCAGTGTATTGGGGGGGATTTGGAGTGGGCAGCGAGCGAGCGGCAGGCTGTGTCGGGCGCCGTTGTCGCCGCCGCCTGTGATGAGGTGTTGCGCCAAGCCACTCGCTCCCGCTTTCGGTTTAGCGCCATTGCTACATAAATGACGGTTGACGCTTGACGGCTGACGGAGCCTTATATCGGATGGAAAATGGATCAGACTACCACCACCATTTTCCCGCCTACCTCTGAATCCACTGTCGCCTAGTAGGGCCTAGGTATGCTCGCTGGGAATCACAAACGATAACATGCACGACGACCGGGTAAACAGCCGTGCCACCATGTACAACAGCATCTCTCACCGCAATCTTCCTCTACCAGCCCAGTGAGCAGGGCAGCGATCGACTCCCCGAAGTATCACTTCAAACCAATTCATGCAAGAACCCCCGTTTGCGCCTGGTGAAATGCCGCGACTTCAAGTGACCTTGTCCCCATCCACCTCAATCTCAACTCCGCGTGTGCCACTCGACTGGGGCGGGAGCCAGGTTATGGGGTCCTTGTTGAGGAAAGGCCATGGAGGGACGACGACGAAAAAGGTGAGTGCGGCACCACCAAGGACAATGTAGAGCGACAGCACGATGTTTTGGGTCGCGTAACCGACGAAGAAGGCGACAATCTAAAAAGGCGTCAGGCAGAGCGTCAGGCAGAGCGTCAGGCAGGGCGGCGTGGGGTGCGTGGGGCAACATACGCCGGCGGTAGACAGCAGCGCGGTCGTGAGCAGTTCGGCAAGGCGCTGACCATCAAAGTCCTAGAGACGTCAGCGGCGCAGCTGAAGGGGGGGACATGCGTGGCACAGGGGGGCTGGGAAAACAACGCACAATCTGGCCCTCGAGCAGGTCGCGGGCCTTATCCAGCAATTCGTCGGCCATGGGTGCAGGTGGTAGTGGTATGTTGCGGATGGTAGATGTGGCTCTAGACCGTGCTCGCAAGGCCGGAGATGAGTGGGTGGGCTGTCAATTACATCAGCCGCAGCTTGGGCAGCTATTCTGGATCAATGGCTGCTTCTTCCGCCGGGAAGCGGGCACTAACTAAAAACACGGACACGGACAATCGGCGCCAAGCAAACTCTTTACGACGTCGCCCGCCCTTCGCTCTCACCTCACCCACTTTGCCTCCCTCTTCCCCCGCTACACCGTCTCCCCTCGACTCCTGTGGGTCTTCTTCCTCCTCCCGTCGCTTCCTACCTGCGCCCGCTATTCTTGCAGTCCCCAGCTCGACTCGCCTCGACTCTCGCTCCGCGTCCCTCGGGACTAGCGCAAATCTAGCCGCACGGTCTTAGCTGTCGCACCGTATTGTGGCCAGGAACTAGGCCCTGCTCCTACGACTGCGCGCCCTCGACGACTCCTTTCGCGTCCCTTTCGCCCCGGCCCTCGACGTTTCGGCGTCCCTCGACCGCAATACCACCAAGTTGGCGGGCACTCAAGTCTCTACGTTGCCCGCACGTCCTCTTCTCGGCCCAAAGATCTGGGTCTGCGGAGGCGACAAGAAGCCTCCATAACTGATCCCTCGGCCCCGACGACACGCGCACCGGCGCTGACCACAATCCCTCGGTTTTCGCACGTTTAGGTGGTGTGGGAGGTACAGAGATTACCTCGGGAATTTTCGCAGGCTTGGTGTAGGGCAGCTCCCTACGCGAAGCCCCCCGTTCAAGTTGAGCGCCTTCACGCGGTGAGCGCTCACAAGCGGCTCGCCAGTCAAGACCGACACGTCGATCGCCGCAATTGCATAGGATATCCACCGACCTCGACCCCGATATCAACATGACCGACACGCCCAAGTCCGAGCACATCGCGACCAGGTTCAGCACCCCGGTGTCCGACCTGGACGACCACCGTCATCAGCCCGAGTCCATGCCCCGCGCAGACAATCCGAGCCCCACCACCAGTCGGCGTCCAACCGTCGCCAGCGTCAATTTTCCATCCTTTGATCGGAACGACCTCTTGACGGTAAACAATGCGCTCGAAAGGTCTGGTATGATTGCGAGAGATTTTGAGTGCGCCATCCTCGACGACGATAGAAGTCCAGGAGCGTCGATGGCCGAACAACCGCCGTTCATTCGGCGGGGCTCTGCCACTAGCCCAATTGCGAGGCGAAACACCCACCGGCGCCCGCGCGATGCGCAGGTCGAGCAGTACGCAAAGTCTAGGTCCTCCTCAAAGTCTTCGCGCTCCATGTCCCCGCCAAATTCTGTGGATGCGTTCGCCGATCCGCGCCGCCGCGACCGCGCTGGGACCATGACCAGCCATGCTCCTTCAGACCTTGACTTGAGGATCCATCGCACCGCGTCGCACGTCTCTCATCCCCGCCGTCCGACCTTCAGCGAACAGAGCCGCGCAGGCACCGTCAATGATGCAGCTTCAGGCCACAGCTCGGCAGAGGAGGATGTTTGTTTTCCTGTCCCCGAAGAAGCAGGAAAGACGTACAGGATCGACTTTGAGGAGTTGGAAGAGTTTGTCGCAGAGAACACGACCAAGACGCCCATCGTCAATCCGTTGTCGCGGAAGCCCAGTAAAACCAGCATCAAGAGCAATGCATCTTCCACGAAGCCGCGCGTCTTCCACGACTTGCGACAGAAGGGTTCCGTCACCGACTTTCCAAAGTTTGCCATGTCGGACGCTCCACACGCCTACAATCAAACGGAAGCCGCCGACAGTTCCGGTGAGGTGGAAGAGAAGGGAGAGTTTGGCCCAGGCGCTGGTGTCTTCGAAGCCCACCAAAACAGATTCGGTTTCTTCTCCTCCGAACTCGATGACACCATCCATGCTACTGACCTCGGAGGTCTGTTGATGCCTGGAGAATCGTTTCGGGACCTCTTCGAACTTCCTCCAGATGCCGGTCTGTGGTGGTTGGACATGCTGAACCCGACCGAAGAGGAGGTTTTCGCGATTTGCAAGGCTTTTGGCGTCCATCCTCTCACAAGGGAGGATATCTTGATGCAAGAAGCTCGTGAAAAAGTGGAGTTGTTCAAGCAGTACTACTTTGTTTGTTTCCGCTCCTTCTACCAAATGGACAAGGAAAGCGAGTATTTCCTGGAGCCGGTCAACGTTTACGCAGTCGTCTTCCGCGAAGGTCTCCTCACGTTCACGTTCGCTCCCAACCCGCATGCTGGTAACATCAGGAAGCGTATCTCCCGTCTCAAGGACTATATCTCGCTCAGCGCAGATTGGGTTTGTTACGCGCTCATCGACGACATTGTCGATACTTTTGGGCCAGTAATTCGGGAGATTGAGTACGAGACGGACGCCATTGAAGACCAGGTCTTCACTGCACGTGCAGAGGACAGCCGCCAAATCCTGCGGGCCATCGGCGAATGCCGCAAGAAGGTCATGAGCATGATGCGCTTGCTCGGCGGCAAGGCGGATGTCATCAAGGGCTTTGCCAAGCGCTGTAACGAGCAGTACAGTGTCGCACCGCGCGGTGACGTGGGGCTGTACCTTTCCGATATCCAGGACCACGTCGTCACCATGATGAGCAATTTGTCCCACTTTGAAAAGATGCTTTCGCGGTCACACAGCAATTATCTCGCTCAAATTTCCATCGACAATCTGAGCCAGGGCAACTCCGTCAACGAGATGCTGGGCAAAATCACTGTCATTGCGACCATCCTCGTCCCACTCAACCTCGTATGCGGTATGTTTGGTATGAACGTACCCGTCCCTGGTGGCGCGGACGGAGGCAGCCTTGCGTGGTGGTTCGGCATCCTAGGAGTCATGACGGCGTTTGTCGCCATGTGTTTGCTCGTCGCTCGGAGACTGAAGTACATTTAGCAAACGACAGCCCGGAACACCTCACCGTCGCCTGCTATTCGTGGGTGGAGCCGCCTACCGGCACATTTCTGCTTTTTCCTTGGGTGCGAATACCTTGTGGCTTGCGTCACGTTATTCTTTGTCTTTGTCCTTCTAGAGTACTTTGCCATTACTTCCCTTTGTCTTGTCTGTTTGCGACGCCTCGTTTTGCGCCTCGACATATGAAGATTTCGGTCCTCACGGAAACTAATTTTCGTCTTCTCTGTACTTCTTCGCCTTCGTGCATTAGTTTACTGATATTCTTAATCGGCGTTGCATCAGGTGGAGATGTGCCGTTTTGAGAGGGGCTACTAAAAGGGAAGGGAGGAAATGGAGTGGCTGGATGCAACGGGAGTTGGCAGAGGGAAAAACGGCTAGAGCGTTTTGGATGCGGCATTTTGGATCTTTCTATCCTTTTTCTCCTGCAAGCTTCTTGATTTTACGCGAGAGGTGCCTTGCTTGCTT
The DNA here is from genome assembly GCF_010093885.1 of Aplosporella prunicola CBS 121167. Lineage (NCBI taxonomy): Eukaryota > Fungi > Ascomycota > Dothideomycetes > Botryosphaeriales > Aplosporellaceae > Aplosporella > Aplosporella prunicola. The sequence continues at coordinate 23,553 of NW_022983538.1, forward strand.
TTTGACCCGGGGTGATGCAAGCAGTGCTGAGCCGAGTGCCGCGGGTTTGCGTCGACGAGTTTGTATTTGTCGCTTTCCAGCCTGTCCCCCAGGCTCCAGCTCTGAGAACTCCAGAGTCCGAACGGATCTTCTTGCCGGCTGGACGCGTCGAAGCTCAATATATTTATTCGACTGCTCTTCCTCTTCGAAACGAGAACCTTGCGCGTCTTCTTTTGTGTCGGTCCGGGGTTGGAGGACGAGGACCTTGATGGGCCTTGTGCTTCGCGCCTCTCTGGCCCCGATCCTTATATATACCCACCTTCTTGACACCTCCTCGACCCTCTATCTAAACAGCTTTTCACTTTTTGCTTAGACCCTATATATGCACGCACAGTCAGCGCCCTTTCTGCTCTCGGCGCCAACGTTGTCCAGCGCAGTGGTGTAAGTTCCTTTCTATTTCAACTCTCTATTCTGCTTTGCCTTCCCCCTACCAACTGCTCGTGCTGTGGATGGTTGCGGACTCTTCCGAAATTTACATGCTGATGTTAACAACCCCAGTCGTGGCGCCTCTCTTCGCCGCGGAGGTTTATCCCGACCAACCGCCAGTCGGAGTACGCGACTTTGTGCCTCTTGCGTTGCGTAAGCCTCTACCTAAATGGGCTCTATGGGGAGTCAATACTAACCAAAACATATTAGAATGCGGGTTTGAAGGCTCAAGAGCTTGAAGACTGCCGCCGACGGCCTCATACTTTGAGACAGATAACATGAACTACGGCGGTCCTGATGAACGCTGGTCCACGGCGTCACTCTCCTTGGCGGGCACTGCGGCATGTTCATTCCGTTGCAGGCCTCTCTGACAGTGAACTCATGCTCTGCTGATTATGAGGAATAAACACGCTTTGGAGACTGGAATTCGTCATCTTCGGCTTCCCATTCTCTGCCCTCGGTTGCCTCAACGCCATATGTCTTTTCTCCGCCTGAGGATGCTCTGATAAGTAGAGCAGAGGAGCCACTGACAAGGAAACTTCGTTGGGAAATACCGAGGATGACACCTTCTTCAATTAGCTCCGTATTTAATACCAGGATCATATTCTGGGAACCTTTGTCTCTCAAGAGATGGACACCCGTGCCTCATTGGCGAAATGTTACAACGGCACTCACAATGTCTTTGTCATTCCCAGCACTGCCGTTAGCTCTACCGCGACGGATACTCGTACAAGTGGTCGGATGTTACACTTCATCAGAATGCGCAGCCAAGGGTCTTGATGTACAACCCGTTGTATGACCAGACCGATGTGGAAAACATAGTTGATGCTGCACAAGTCGTTCAGGGCTTCCATCCAGATGAATGGCCCTTGGCCTACACTCAGGCATGGAACACTTTTGGCAAGTCAACACTCCCGAACGACTTCTTGTCAAGTCCCGGCATCGACCTCCTGCGTTCAATGATCCTCTCAACCTCGAACCGCCCCCTGTCCAAGACTGGCATGGCAGTGTTGGAGGATGCCGGGCTGCGCTCGCGGATTAAGGTTCACTGTCTGCAACCTCGACTCCGTTGACTCACGCACCCAATGCTTCATCCTGCCGAGACGCAAAGCAATGCCTGTAATGGAGGGTGCGCGCCCAATGTCACAAGTTCATGAAACACACTAGACTTCTAAGAAAACGCTTCCGTATGCCTAGCCAAGGATCTCCGAGCTTTTCACTCTTTCCTTTAAAAAATAGAATAATAATAATAATAAAAAAAAACCTATCCGAGTGTATTTTGTCCAGCTACTGGAGCATATACTTTTGGGCTGCACGTACGTAACCAATAAAAGCTTGGATTACTAGCGACGGCGGAGGTAGCAATCACGGCACCTTTTGTCAAGCTTGAACTTCAAAATGCGGAAGTGAGGAATGCTCCTTGAAAAGCGCTGTGATGCGGCTTATTCCTGAATTCTGCTATGATTATTTCGATGATGTCTGTCTAAGCCAAACACCAATATATGACTGTGGGGGAAGTAAATACAGAGGCTTCGTGTCAGACAGTTTTAGTTAAGAGATACTCAGTGACAAGTCAAAAAACGATTCGCTTGTTTACGCCAAAAAAATATAAATAGCGATGGAAAGTTAAAAACGTATAGTCTACAATGGCAAACATGCTTTTATCAAGAATAGAGCAAAACATAAAATAGATCATCCCCAGGAGAATAAACCTACAAGAAGGGAGTCAATATGAATTTCTTCATTTTTTTCCAAACACTTTTAGTTTAACAAATCAGGAACTCTTTGCTCTTAACCGGTTAGTCCTGCAATAAATGAGAAAAGCAAAAATGCAATTACAATATCCCGTACAAGCTTTTATGCACTTTTAAATGACTCGGCAATATCATAAGGGGCAAGGAGCTGCTGTGGTCGGTCTCCATCGCGACGGCGGTTGCGGGGATGACAATAGATAAAGAATTAGCCGATGGAGACTTATAGGACTTGATGGCGAAGTCAGTGACGAAGTAGCAGCGAGTGTAACAGTAAGCTTAAATAACGAGGTCATCATAGTCAACAGTATCCATATGACAGGAGGTAAAATAAAAAACATAATACCGACCTGGATAAGTTCGTGCATAAAGCTCCAAACCACTGTCTTCTAAAACACGCAGACCCAGATCCGAGACTGGTCGGCGCGGCGCGAACAAAGCTCATGCTTCATAAGCCATTTCGCCGCTTTAAACGGTTCATCAATTGCGATATTTTGAATCAAATAAAGGGACACCGAGGCAGAAGTCATGAAATAGTTAATCTTTCTCCAAAAAAGATCACCAACTTTTCTGCATAATGACGATGACGAGGTACTTAATTTGGATCTGAACAACACCGACATCTCTTCCCCTTTTTCAATTTCATTTCACTTACTTCTTCTGATGCTCTTTGGCCTCCTCTTCTTCTTCTGGCGCGATCCCTCTACTGCTCGCCTTTCAAGTAGGGCTCTGCAGGACGATACGACTGTTCTCTGCTAGGTTTTCTTCATGTACAGAGACATTGCAACTGTGAGTGCTTCTTAGTGAGACGCTCGGTAACCAAGGCCTTTTAAACTGAAAAGTTCCGAAGTTTCTATGAATGGCTTTTGCATCCTTTTAGCACCGAAAGCTGGGGAACCTTACTCCTAAAGGTAGATGTATTAATTAAGCACTGATCTGTAACGGAGGCGAAAATATACCTTCCTCGTGTAATAAAACGACTCCTACTATCTCCTTATCATGTTATTGCCGCACTGATGTGCTCCGTACTGCTCGTACCCGTAAGAGTGCTGTACGTTGCCGCCGGTGCGGCAATAGCTGCAAAGAGGAAGAAGTTGGTTGTCACCGTGAATTGAAAAGGGTGTTGGGGAATAAAAAGAAGGGAATCCAGAGAGCACGGAATTGTTTGGCTCCATCAATTCAAAGGAGCGAAGAGAAAACCGCTTATAAGTAGCTAAGAAACAATCGGTGGGTATGGCAGTGTTTAGTCAATACGTGGTTAAGGGGTAAGCCTAATATTTAAAAGGAAATGGCACCGGGCCTTCTAAAAATACTAAGTTAAAGCAAATAAAAATAATCGACTCTTCTTCGAAATAATTTCATAGCCGTATTACTATATATATATATCACGAATCCTCTACCTTTATCACTAACAAAACAATACCGAAGACTTTAGTAGAACAAATCCTACCCTAGCGTCCTAGATATAACGCCGCTCCGCATACCCATCGAATGTCGACGATAACTAACCTCTCCCTACAACAACAATCCCCACCACCAAGCCTATAAGCTTACGCAGTTATAAGCCCTGGAAGCGCCTTGCCAATTGCACGATCCATAAGGTGAATGCACGCACCCGGCCCCCTTGCGCACTTGGCCTGCCAATTAAGACCAGCAGATGAGAACAACGGCCACGATGTCAGACGCGTTTTCGAGCATCAAGAATAATCAGTCTCCGTGCCTCCAGCGCACGTGAAGCGCGGGCATCTTGCTGGATCCCTGTGCCATGTAGACATGCTTTCGCCGCCGCCGTGCCTGCCCTGCATAGGGGGACCTGAAACCAAAGCTCTCTCGAGGACAACAGGGCCGTGACCGAAACCCCTCTATTCATGAACAGACCGACAAGACCAAAAGCGCGAGATCGGTCAAAGTGTCAAGGCACCTCCGATGGCGCGAGAAACGCCGACGTCAGCGCCGCGCTAAACCCAGCACGGCAGCCGACGGGAAAGCTCGTCACCGAGCCGTCCGCGAAAGATTGACTGCGCGACAATCCTCAAGCACTACACCACCACGCGCAACCACGCACCTCCGCCAATCCTCTCCAGCTCAGCCGCTGCTCCCACCACACGTTAGCTACCACACGAAAAAAGCAGCAACAATGGACGTCTTCGGCGACAGCAAGCTCGACATCTCCAAGCTGACGGAGAAGGACAAGGCCGAGCTGCAACAGTTCATCGTCGCCGAGTCGCAGAAGGCGCGCATCCAGCAGTGTACGGATTCCCCTCTACCCACCAACCCACCAACCCACCAACCCAAGCGCAAAACTAACGCCTCTCTCAGCAATCCACTCCCTGACAGACATCTGCTTCAAGAAGTGCATTCCGAGCAAGATATCGCAAGGCAAGCTCGACCGCACCGAGGAGCCGTGCATGGCCAACTGCGTCGACCGTTTCCTCGACGCCAACCACGTCGTGCTGCGCCAGTTGGAGACGCTTCGGAATGCGTAGGCGACGGTCGGCGGCGGCGCGTTTGTCGCTGGCTGGTAGCGCGGGGAGGAAGGAGGGAAGGAAGAAGAAGACTTGGGGCGGATGGATGGATGAGTGGAATGGCGGGCACGAGAGTGGGTGAAGGCAGAGACGACATGAATGCTCGCTCGGGCTGTGGATGGTTGACGGATGGCTCGGAGCGCAGCTTCAGCGCGAGCGCGAGCCTGGTGACGCTGCGCCAGGCGCGTCATATTGTAGATTAAAAGCAACAGAATCTCCACTGCGAGAAGAAAGCTTGGACAGCAAGCTGCGGATCAAAAAACGCCAAAAAATTTCCCAAACCACCACCACAAGCACACACAGAGCACAAGCATGCACGCATTGACGTCACAAGAGAGGCCCCGACTGCAAATAGACGACAAAATGCTCCAACTGCAGACCGAAGCGTTTGGGGTATCAAATAAAAAGTTTGCCCATTGACACAAGTGAATTGGCTGTTCCGATTCGCTATTCACGAACTTGACCCAGATGACATTTTTTAATTCCCGGCCTTTGCTAAACCAGCCACAACAGCCGCAAAACTCCTGCCCCGTTTTTCGTTGTTTAGACGATGGCCAGCTTGGTGGCGGCGATGTCGAGGGCGTCGACATCGGGGGTCAGGCGGGCGAAAGCCTTCTTGGAACCATCAGGGCTGGAGACGGACGAAATTAGCGCGCAATTCCTTCAATTTGACGGTCCGAACAACAGGGTAAGCCTACCGGATCAGGGTGTTGATCTTGATGGTGTCGACGTCGTAGAGCTTCTTAAGAGCGTCCTTGATCTGGCGCTTGTTGGACTTGACGTCGACGATGAAGACGAGGGTGTTGTTCTCCTCGATCTTCTTCATGGCGCTCTCGGTGTTGAGCGGGTGGATGATGACCTTGGAGGCATCGAAGCGGGGCTGGTGCGGGATCGAAGTACGGGGGTACTTGGGCGCGCGCGACAGCTGCAGCGTCTTGGGCTGGTGGAAGGTGGTGCTAAGGCGAACCTTGCGGACCTTGTGCGAGTTGACCTATAAAAGGCCGTGAGCGATGGGGTGCTCACACGCCACTTGAAGGGGTCCTTACGCCGCGGAGAGTGGCCTTGGCCGCAGCAGAAGCCTTGGCGGAGGGCTTGGTAGCTGGAGAGAAGAAGAATCGTCAGCTCATGGTTCCGTTTCATGGTGGTGAGGGAAAAGCTCTGCGCTTGCGCCCGTCGCGAGGGGAAAATCCACCCAACGTCGCGATGCCGGAGAGCGTTTTTTCCTGCACATACCCTTCTTGGTGTCCTTGGGGGCCATTGCTGTGGTTTGTCGTCCGGGTTGTCGGTCGTGAAGTCGTCGGATGTCGAGTGGAAGTCGTGAATATTTGCGTTGAAGTTCCCACAGACGAAACTCGCTTGACCTTCCCTACACGGCCTAGTGGCCGCCAAGATGTGCCGCCGAACCGCCGCCCGTGCACGCCCTCACTGCGCGCGACAAATCCCATGATACCTAGTCAGTTTTAACTACTGTCGCAATGCCCAGAATAGATGAGCAGTACCTGGGCAGTCATGGCCGCCACCAAACGCAAAACCAAGAAACCCGCCTCCCTCGCCGCTGGCCGCTCTAAGCACCTCTCCACCCACAAGCCCGGCAGCAGCAGCAGCCTCTCGGCCAAAGCCACGGCCAGCATCATCCGCCGGCACCACCAGCTGCAGAAAGCGCACGCGCAAGCCGTGCGCGCCGGCGAGCATGCCCGCGCCGCCGCCATCCAGCGCGACATCGACGCCGCCGGCGGAATCGAAACATACCAGGTCGCGAGCATTACGGGACAGAGCTCTGAGCGCGGCGGCGACAGCAGCCGCGTGCTGGTCGATTGGTTGGAGGAGTTGCAGCCTGCACTGAAGAAGAAGGGCGCCGCGCACAAGGAGAAGAAGGAGGAGGAGGGGAAGGCTGAGGAGAGTCGTCTGCGTCTTCTCGAGGTCGGCGCACTCTCCACCACAAATGCCTGCTCCAAGCGCCGCTACTTCGCCGTCGAGCGCATCGATCTGCACTCCCAGGGCGCGGGAATCACCCAGCAGGACTTCATGCAGCGCCCGCTGCCCGTGTCCGACTCGCAGCGCTTCGACGTCCTCTCCCTCTCCCTCGTCCTCAACTACGTCCCCGACGCCGTCGGCCGCGGCGAGATGCTCCGCCGCACTTGCGCTTTCCTCTCTCCCAACACCCCCGCTGTTGGCAGCGAGCGTAGCGAGCGCAGCGAGCACAGCGAGCAAGATGAGCAAAGCGAGCAGAACAAGCAGAACAAGCAAGACGAGCAGAGCGAGCACAGCGCAGACGACCAACCCCCGCCCTTCCCCGCGCTCTTCCTCGTGCTCCCCGCCCCCTGCATAACCAACTCGCGGTACCTCGACCGGGCACGGCTGGGCGCCATCATGGGCAGCCTGGGCTACGTGCCGCTGCGCGAGAAATTGACCGCGAAGCTCGTGTACCAGCTGTGGCGGTACGACGGCCCTGCCATAGGGGTGAAGAGGAAGCAGCAGCAGTTTCCTAAAGTCGAGGTGCATGCGGGGGGGAAGCGCAATAATTTCTGTGTCGTGCTGGAGTAGAGTGTCTAGGCGGATTAGCCGGCTGGGCGGGTGGGGGGTGCGTGGATGGATGGGGGAGGAGTAAGTGAGTGAGTGAGTGAGTGGACGCGGAGACGGGGGATGTTGTGCGCATGTGCGTGTGCTTGATGTACCAGGCAGTGCCTTCATGGAAGCAGCCATCCGTTCAAGCACTCCCGAACCTCGACACCAGAACACACAACACACACACCAAGCCAAGCGACAAGAGCTGAAAACGACTTTTCCTTCCCCACCACAGCACCACAGCCTATACCATATATCTACCGACCAGCCATCCAATCTTCACCCGCAACAACAGCCACCACCACCAACACCAACAAATTACTCCCCACCCCCTCCACGCCACGGTCCGCACAAAGAAAGAAAGAGAGAAAGAAAGAAAGCAGCAACCACCCACCCACCCGCCTACCACATCATCATCGGCGATCAAAGGCGCAAAAAGCCAACGCTTTCGCCCAATCACACGACGACCGCAACCAGCAACAGCAAGGCGACCCTCCCACGCAGGAGGACCTAGATAGCGAGGATCCAAAGCTCTCGCAAGCCCAATCATCAGCCAAGCCAAGCCAGAGCGATGTAGCTGGCCCCTCGCTCCCAGCAGCAGCATGCATGCAAAGGGCAGCGCCACTCAGCGCCAGCATCCGCCTACGCTATCATGGTCGCCCACATATCCGCCTAGCTGGAAGCGCCGGTACTGCAAGCAAGCAGGCAAGCAGGCAAGCAGGCAAGCAGGCAAGCAGGCAGGCTTCCCATCTCCGACTCCGTCTCCACCTCCGCCCCGCCTCGCAGCAGAGCAAGGTCCCATCCGCCAAAGCGACTTTTACGCCGGCCAGCGCAATGCAGCGTCACGCAAGCCAGGCCGAAGAAAAAACAAGAAACAAAGAACAAGACAAGACAGGGTCTGCCGTGCGCCGCCGAGCTAACTGCGGAATTAAGTAGCAGAACGAAGAGAAGGGAAGGGAAGAGAAGGGGTGAGAGAAAGGAGGTTAGCAGGATAGGAGGATAGAGGAAGGCAGGAAAGCTACCACTAAAAAAGACAAGAAAAAAACACAGACAGAAAATACAACGCCGCGCCAGGCTTACCAACAATGCGCGATCGTCGTCGAGGGATAGAGTCAGAGGAAAGGGACATGTACACGTGAACGTCTAATCGTAACTCGCATGAGCGGAGCCACGACGCTGTCATGGAATGCTTCAACGCGCTTTGCTCCGCTCAACTCACCCGTCTCGCATCATCAGCACCGCTACCAACAACACCCCCTCTTCTCACCGCCTAAGCCCCCAGCAGCTCCTTAGGCAAGCAAGCAGCCACGGTGCTCACAAGCGCCATAACCGAGCTCACCACAATCAAGACCCAATTCATGGCCGTTTCGCCGCGGCCCAGCTCCTTGCCAAACAGCTTGAGATTGAACGCCAGCGGCAGGATGATGCAGATCGTGAAGCACGCGACAGCGCCCATGAGCGTCATGATGCGGTCGAAGCTGGGCAGCGCCACCGCCATAAGCACGAAGACGATGGTCGTCGCGACGCGGATCCCCACCTTCAGCAGGCCGCGGTTGAAGCCGTTGGCGCCGACGAGGGCTTGCGTACCCGCGAGGCTGCGCGCGTCCAGCCCGAGGAAGAGCTCGATTGTGCTGATGATGGGGCGCGCGTTGAGCGGCACTTTCGTGAGTGGGATAATCGCTATGCAGATCACGATTAGGAAGGACAGGGAGTGTGGGTATCCTGGCGTGAGGAGGATGTTGGAGGTGACTTCGTCGAGGACGCCGTCGCCGAACATGAGGATGCCGACAACGGCCATGCTGATGTCGAGAAGGAACTGGGGTGGCGTTAGAGAGGTGGAGACTATGTGTGGGGAGAGGGGCTTACAGTGAAGCTGTAGGTAATGTTGACGCCGCGGGTATACTTGTACGGGTGCCGCATATCTCGGTAAATGTTGGGGAAAACGGAGTGGCCGCCCCAGGGTGCTGCGGATGCGTTAGTATACTGGCCAATAGAATCAATCCTGCTCTAGACTTACACATCATGAGACCAAAACTGAGTGGAACAGTGCCCCAGTGCGCGGGGAACAGATATGTCTTGGCCGGCTCCTGGAGAGACCCGGGCTGGTGCGGCTTGATCGCGCCATCGATAAATACCATACAAACGACTGAGACATCCCGTTAGCTTCGAACATGCTTTTGCCACGGTGATACATACTGCCGAGACAAGAGAGGATACCCAGGATGCTCGTGAAACTAAGTAAACGCAAAGGAAGAAATCCCAAGGGTATCAAAATAGCGCCGCAGACGAATTTCCAACCGAGAAGGCCGAATCCGGGAATAAGCGCGTTGAGACTATCGGCAAACAGGACCACCAATGCCACGCACGAGGCCAGCAGCTCCAGGGTGAAAAGAATGCTGACAGCAATCCTGGCACGAGAGCCAAAAGCGACGTAAGCAAGGTCGGCAAATGTGATTAAAGAGCTGTCCACGTCCAAGCATTTTGCGAGGACCTTGGCCGTGTAGGATGTGGTAATGGCTGCAAAGACGAAGAAGAGAATGCCAATGACCCAGCCGGAGTATTTCAGGGCCAAGGGCAAGGTGAGAAGGCCGACGCCAATCAGGACGTTGACCGAGTTGAAGATGGTCTGCGGAAGAGTCGACTGGCCCACCACGACGTTGATAATGTGCCCGTCTTCTTCAACCTGCTTTACCAACAATGGCTCCCTGTCTTGCTCCGGGCCGGCCTGGGCGCCTTTAAGTTGCTGCTCAGTGAACAGGCGGCCCGCATGGCGCATCGACGACTCGTTTGCGCGGTCCCGGAGACTGCCGTAGGTGGTTCCATAGCTTGCAGCAAACGGCGACGACAAGGCCGGTTCAATTGAAAAGATGCTCTCCTCGCGGAATGAATTTCTCGTCTCGTCGATGCGCGACTGCACCGGGGTGATGGTGGTGCCCCCTTCGTCGTCCAGCTCCGTAGCCGCATCGTCAGAGGGACGGCGCCCTTCGCTCTCAAAGGCCTCGCGGAGCAGCGAACGGTGCTCTCCCGGGGAAGATTCGATATCGCCATGCCTCTCGGCTATGTCATCGGCACCCGGGGCGCGGTATGCGCGCACCGGCGTGACCTCGTGGAAGCCGGCGGCGCGCTGCCACGAGCGGGCAAAGTTGTCGATGCTGTTGACGCCGCCAGCGTGACGAATGGAGCTGAAGCGCATCGACATGGAGGACCTGGGTGGGTTAGACTGGTTAGACTCGGTCGGGGGCGCGGGGGTGGGGCGTCTGGGTACCTTCTCTGGCGCAGACGGTTGGCCAGTCCGCTGCTGCTGTCCGCTCGCGACGGGGAGCCTCTTTCCTGATCGGGGGCATCCTCCCATTGGACGTGGCTGCCGGTGCTGGAACCGAACGAGCCCCGACGGATGCCCTCGTACTCGTCCCAGGTCGTAGGCGGCTTGCGCGGGACATCCATGGTTCCAGGCGAATAAAAAGACCAGAGAGTCTTGGACTGGGGAGAGGCGGGGGCCCTGGGGCGAGGTTTATATATCAATCACGGTGAGGATTCCAGGTTTCGCTAAGATAAGGTCACCAGGGTTCGGGCATCGTCGAGATGGTGAAGGAATCGCGTCGGAGAGTGGCGACCTACGGCGAGACCAACGGGCGGCAGCGGGCGCGCAAGGGATTTGGCGTGCGCCCGAGCGAAAAAAAGCATCAATACATGAGGACATGCGCCGCAAGTTCTTCGCAGTCTTCTGACCGGCGAGAGAAGCGCAGCGCCTCGCCTGCCGCTCGGGCCCGTATGACGCTGCTCACTGGCAAGACAAGCGAGGCGAATTTTGTGTGGGAGACAGCGACGTAGCTGACTCTGCCCAAAGCACCTGGTATTGTGGACTCACTCTCGCAGCCTAGCGGCCCGCACCTCGTCCCCTCGTCCCCTCGTCCCCTCGTACACCTACTTAAGTCCTTCCGCCCTTCCTCTCCTGCCACTCATCCCATCACTTGGCGCGATCCCCGCTTGACCGTCGCCCACCATGAGTGCTCCGCAGCCCAACGACGCCGAGAAGAACATTGAGATATGGAAGGTCAAGAAGCTGATCAAGCGCCTTGAAGCCGCGCGCGGCAACGGCACCAGCATGATCTCGCTCATCATCCGTCAGTAGTTGCGCCCGCCTTGTCTCCCACCCTGTTGCCTCGCTCCCGCTGACTGCTCTCGCCCTTGCAGCGCCCAAGGACCAGGTCTCGCGTATCTCCAAGATGTTGGCTGAAGAATTTGTATGTCGCCTCGCCCCGCCCCGCCCGCTCTGGCGACACGTGCTGACGCGCCCCAGGGTACTGCCTCCAACATCAAGTCGCGCGTCAACCGCCTGTCCGTCCTGTCCGCCATTACCTCGACCCAGCAGCGCTTGAAGCTCTACTCCAAGGTTCCGCCCAATGGCTTGGTCGTCTACTGCGGTGAAATCATCACCCAGGAAGGCAAGGAGCGCAAGATCAACATCGACTTTGAGCCCTTCAAGCCCATCAACACGTCGCTGTACCTTTGCGACAACAAGTTCCACACCGAGGCGCTGAGCGAGCTGCTCGAGTCGGACCAGAAGTTCGGCTTCATCATCATGGACGGAAACGGCGCGCTCTTCGGCACCCTGTCCGGCAACACCCGCGAGGTTGTCCAGAAGTTCTCCGTCGACTTGCCTAAGAAGCACGGCCGTGGTGGTCAATCCGCTCTGCGTTTCGCCCGTCTGCGTGAGGAGAAGCGTCACAACTACGTCCGCAAGGTCGCCGAGTTGGCCGTGCAGAACTTCATCACCGCCGACAAGGTCAACGTTGCCGGTCTCATTCTGGCCGGTTCCGCCGACTTCAAGAACGACCTGAACCAGTCGGACCTGTTCGATCAGCGTCTGCAGGCCAAGGTCATCAAGGTCGTCGATGTTTCCTACGGTGGTGAGAACGGCTTCAACCAGGCCATCGAACTGGCCTCGGAGACGCTCAGCAACGTCAAGTTCATCCAGGAGAAGAAGCTCATCAACAAGTACTTCGAGGAGATTTCTCAGGACAGCGGCAAGGTCTGCTACGGTGTCGACGACACCCTCAAGGCCCTGGAGCTCGGTGCGGCCGAGATCCTGATTGTCTACGAGAATCTGGAGATTACCCGCTACGCCCTCAAGTCCTCGGCGGGCTCCGAGGTCGTCCTCCACCTTAACAAGCTGCAGGAGGATGACCGTACCCAGTTCATGGACAAGGAGACTGGTCAAGAGATGGAAATCATCGACCAGATGCCTTTCCTCGAGTGGCTCGCCGAGAGGTACCGCGACTTTGGTGCCACTCTCGAGTTCGTTTCGGACCGTTCCAGCGAGGGTAACCAGTTCGTCAAGGGCTTTGGTGGTATAGGTGCCATTCTCCGCTACAAGGTCAACTTTGAACAGCTTGCCGATTACAGTGACGAGGACGAATTCTACGATGGTAAGCTCTTCCGCGGAAAAGAAAATTAGTAGTTCCTCGCTAATGTTTCAGATTGACGGTTTTGCACCCTCGCTGTGAGCGAGGAAGTACCCCCAGAGAAAGCTGCTCCCGGCACTCTGACGGCTTCCCGCTATGAGCGTCACGTCGACGCTCCGGAGCCCAAGGACTGCGGCCTCGCCGGCCTCGTCCTTCGCTCCAGATTATAAGGGAGTAAATGAGGCACACGAAGATAACCGTAAGTACTCTGCGATGCTATCCTGCAAACAACATCAACTCACACACAAACGGCAGGAGTCTCGCGAAAGAGCCAGATGCTCGTGATCTGGCCGATTCGGCTCGCTTAACGCAAAACGGTGATACCCACGGTTCGACTTGGAGGCAGGCAGCGCGCAGGCCCTTCGAGGCGAGCAATGAAGCGAGCAGATGGGGATACGCTCTTTCGGACGGACAGGCGGAGGTCTTTGTGCAGTAGCGTTGTGATTTCAGATTGCCAGAAGCATCCTGCGGGAGGCCAGATAGCTCATGAGTTGCTGCAACTGCGATTTTGCGATGCGCGGGTGTCTTTTGGTTGGTGCAAACATGTGTGGTGGTGATGGCTAGCGTGAAACCCCGAGAAATTCTGACGTCCGGGCGAAGTCCCAGCTCATCAGACGGCGGACGGATTGACCGGGGAGCAATGGGCAAGCCGGGGGCCCAACAGGAACAATCGAGTCCATCCTTACGTGAAGCGACTATATCCTGCGGCGCTGCGCGCATTTGCTCTCTCCCCTCCATCCCCTCCGTCTCGCCTATCCCCCCCCCACATCGCCCAGCCAGCTCCCTCCCCATGGCCTTCCGAGACACGGTCGCCTTCCTGGGCCCAAGGGCCTCGTATACGCACCAGGTGAGTAGCTCGACAGTCGCGGCGCACCCCTTCTGACCCGTCTGGCAGGCGGCGCTCGACCATTTCGACCAGTCGACGCACGAGCTGCGGGCCGAAATCACCATCGAAGACGTGTTCGCGGCGGTGCAAGACGGGCGGGTGCAATGCGGCGTGGTGCCGTTTGAGAACTCGAGCAACGGGTCCGTCGTCTTCACGCTGGACCTGTTCAGCGACCTGAAGGCGCGCTACCCAGACATAGTCGTGTGCGGCGAGAGCTACGTGCGGGTGTCGCACTGCTTGCTGGGGCGGGCCCCGCCCGGGGCGTTGTCGTCGTCGTCGTCGTCGTCGCAACTCCAGGTCCAGCAAGCGCAGCAGCAGCAGCAGCAGCTTGCGCCGCCCAAGAGCGCCGTCTCGCACAGCAGCGCGGGCCACGACAGTCGTAGCATGCGCTCGTCGCCCGCGTCCTCGATTTCCGGACGCGCGCCGCCGACGCCGGATCCGAGCCGGGTGCGGGCGAGCCTGCAACCCCTCGTCGACATCAGTCACGTGCGGCGCATATACTCGCACCCGCAGGCGTGGGGCCAGTGCAAGGGGTTTCTGGCGGCGCATCTGAAGGGCGTGGAGCAGATTGACTGCTCGTCGACGTCCAAGGCGGCCGAGGAGGCGGCGCGCGACTCGTCGGGCACCAGCGCCGCCATCTCGTCGGCCCTCGCCGCGCAGATGTACGGCGTGGACTACCTGGCGCGCGGCATCGAGGACTCTGCCGACAACACGACGCGGTTTTTCGTCATTAGGAGGAAGGTTGAGCGCGAGGCCATGACGCGCGTCACCATGGCGTTTAGGCCAAAGGACTCGGATTCGCTGAGCGACGACATGGACCGCTACAAGACGATGGTGTCGTTCACGGTGCCGCATTACGACGCGGGCGCGCTGGCCGACGCGCTCCACGTCTTCAAGGAGCACGGCCTGAACCTCACCAGCCTGAACACGCGGCCCTCGGGCTTCGAGAAGTGGAACTACGTCTTCTTCGTCGAGTTCAAGGGCCGCCGGCTCGCGGGCAAGGCGGGCGCGGTCAACGAGGCCCTGGCGGATCTGGGCAAGCTGGCGCGCAGCTGGCGGTGGTTGGGCAGCTGGGAAAGGAAGCTGAAGACGTGAGGAGGTGGGATGGAGGGGCTGTAGATAGCTACGGAGATAAGCGCGGAAATAATATATACATATGTCGAGAGCTTGAGCTTGGGCGGAGCTTTTCGGCTGTGTTGATCTCGGCGGGTCCCACAACAACATTCCATCTCACTTTCTGCCTTTGACCTTACTCTATCCTCTGTACATAGACACTCCCCCCACCACAATGCGCCACCTCGTCCCCCACCGCGCAAGGGCGCCAATTTCAACGCCCTCGCGGCTTCTTCTTCCCCGGCCTCAGCTCCGTCACGTCTCGTACCGTCACCAGACGTTCCGTCGCGTCGTGCTGCCGAACCCCAACGCCAAGCCGGCGGACAACAAGCTCGACGAGCTCACCCAGCGCCGTCTTCCGCTCATCTACTCGGACCTCACGCCCGGGAACTCGCACGCCCTGACTGCTTCGCTGGCGTCGTTTTTGCCGGCCGAGTGGACGGCGCCTTGGGCTTCTTATACTACTGCCAGCTCCTCTGCTGACAATGCCGCTGCCAGCTCCTCTACTGACAATGCCGCTGCCAATTCTTCTGCCGACGAGGCTGCTGCTAACGCTCCCGCTGACGATGCCGCCGCCAACTTCTCCGCCGACACAAACACGCTCGACATGTCTGCCCTTCCGCCCATGAGCCCTGGCGTCCCGCTATCCGCTGCCGACGATGCCGCTGCCAGCTCCTCTGCTGACAATGCCGCTGCCAATTCCTCTGCCGACAATGCCGCCGCCAACTCCTCCGCCGACAAAAGCTTGCGCAAAACGCTTACCCTCCCGCCGACGAGCCCTGCCGTCCCGCTGCCCCCCGCGCACCACCTCGTATACTTCAACCCGGCCGTCCCCGCCGAGGAGCTCCTGCCCGACGGGACGGACCCGTTGCAATCGCCGGGGGAGCCGTTCGTGCGGCGCATGTGGGCGGGTGGGCACGTTGCGTTCAATCCTTCGGCGCCGCAATTCGAGCTCAATGGCGCGCGCGCGGTGTGCGTGGAGAAGGTAAGAACTGCGAATTTCAAGGGGTACGTGGGCGCGGAGAATGTATATGTGGGCATTGAGCGCCGGATGGGCTATGTGAAGGAGGGGGAGAGCGAGGAGCAGCTGAGGGAGAGGTTGTGGGGCGAGACGGAGGACGACTGGCGCGATGCCGTGTGTAGGGAGAGGAGGAATCTTGTGTTTCTGAGAGGGAGGACCAAGTATGAGGCATATGCTGAGATGGTGAAGGCTGAGGCGGAGAAGAACAGCAAGAAGATACTGAGGCGTGAGTTTGATCCTTCTTTGTCCACCACCCCACACGCACATTCCTCCGAGTGCGGGGGAAATGGGGCGGCTGAGGCAAACATAGCAAAAGCTAACATTCCCAACCAGCATTGACCCCGCCAACCTTCAGCCACACCCTCACCCCGACGCCCTCGCTCCTCTTCCGCTACAGCGCCCTCACCTTCAACGCGCACTCCATCCACCTCGACCCCGAGTACTGCCGCACCGTCGAAGGGTACCGCGGGATGCTCGTCCACGGCCCGCTGACGTTGACGCTGCTCATGGCGCTGCTGAACGGGCACATCGGGCCCGGCAAACGCGTCACCTGGCTCGGGTACCGCAACCTGATGCCACTGTACTGCAACGAACCGATCAAGCTGTGCGGCATCAAGGCGGAGCGCGAGTCGAGCGATGGCGTCGAGAAGTACGAGATTTGGGCTGAGACGCCTGAAGGCGGGTATGCGGTTAAGGGAGCGGCGAAGGTGGTGAGCGTGTAGGTAGGTAGGTAGGTAGGTTGGTAGGTTGGTTGGTTGGTTGGTTGGTAGGAGGGGGGTGGATGGATGGGTGGAGGGAGGGAGGGAGGGAGGCATGGACGCTTGCTCGCTTGCCTGGTCGCTGGTGCGATGGAGATGGAATGGAAGAAGCAATGGCCACGGATGCGCGAGCGCCCGACTTCCGGCCCATTTCCCCAGACAGACTCGCACGCACACGCACCCAAATCCACAACTCGACACGCCAACCACCAAAGCAGCAGCAGCAGCAGCAGCAGCAGCAGCAGCAGCAGCAGCAGCGACACGGCTCTCCCGGCCTCTGGAGCTCCAACGCGCAACCTCATCAATCTGGAACAGCCCTACATGGCCCAAAGAGGCGATCTAGCAAAGCCGAGTACGTCAACCACGGGACGGGAGCTGGTGCTCCCGAGCCGAAGAACCTAAGCGCGTCCCTAGGTCCATCCGTCCATGCATGCACTCAACAAGCTCGAGCAGGGCCAGCCGTCGCGCGCGTCCTGGTGCTCGGGCCCGGGACTCGGGAGTTGGGCGCTCCGGTGCGGGCGGGTGGTGGTGCGGAAGCGGGGAAGATAGGCTGGTTGTTTGGGGTGTGGGGAAGGCGGTACGGAGTACGGGTGCTGGGAGGGTGGTGCATGGGCTGTGCAGGTAAGGCATTGTGTTGGGTTGGGTGCATGTCTGTGTGTGTGTGTGTGCGGATGGATGTATGTATGTATGGTTGGTTGGGTGGTTTGGGTGAGTGGATGGATGGGTGTGCAGCGGGCTTGTGCTCTGTGCTGTGTGCTATATACTGTGGTGGAGTGTGTAGAGCGTAGAGTGCTTATACGCTGTCTGGCTGTCCGGATGACTGGCTGACAGGCTGGCTGGCAGGCTGAGGGAGATGCGATGAGATGCGCTGAGATGCGATGGGGTAGAAGTGACAATGGTGGTGGAAAGGGTAAGAGTTAGCAGCAGAGAGCAGCGATTGGGCCCATCGCCAGCGTACATAGGCATGAAGCCGTTGTGAGCAGCAGGGCACGCGCGCAACGGCGCGAAGCACGGGCGTTAACTAAGGCGGGTGAGCAGCAGGACCCGTAAGTAGTGGCGACCTAGGCATGTCAGGCTGTCATGTCAGCAATAAAGTTCCGAGAGCGACGGCGGCGCGAGCCGTGCGGATGTAAAGATGTACGGATTACTGATGTACAGATGAACAGATGTACCTACATACGAACATTCTGTGTACGTGGTGGTGGTCAGAAAGCATAGCAAAGTATGTACGGATTACCTACGGAGTATAGCAGAATAAAGGCGAAAACTACAGTGCCCGTCTGTCTCTGCGATCAGGATAAATGCATGGAACCAATGCCCTGCCAACTGCCCTGCCCTGCCCTGCGTGCCTGCCTTGCCGTCGGCTCTCGTCGAGCGATGCCGCCTTGCCTTGCCGCCTTATGAATCGGAGCAGGCTATTGGCGCGGGCGCGACGCGGTGACGCTGTTCTGGACTGTTGACGGGTGCACGGCAAGGCCTTGCGTCAGCCGAGGCCGTTGTTGATCCGTATGCTGGTGGCCGTTGGGCGGGCGTGTCATATGGATGGATGGATGGATGGATGATCAGACCTTCCTTCCTGCCCTCCTACTCGTACCCGTACCGTACCGTCCCTCCCTCCCATTGTCGGGCAGCGCGATGCTAAATTACGTAGGTGTTAAGCACCTGCACAACAAACGTGGGAGGTGTGCGCGATTCATGCGTGCAGTTGTCTGCTGCTGCACGTTGACAGCAGAGGAAAGAAAAAAAAGTTTATTCCACTCGTACGGCGTGCGACGTACGGAGTAGACACCGCGTACGCCCATTCGTAACCCCCCCTATCGTCGTAAGTGGTAGGTCGGTATCAAATAACTAGTGTGCTCGCGATGCAGCCTCAAAGGCCCCCAACCCCAGGTGGGGCAACATGAGCGGGCGGGCAAAACGTCCCCACGTCGCCCTCCCTCCAATTCCATCCTTCCGCCCCCGTGGCCCCCTTCGCTAACAGCCGAGCAGGATTTCCGGCTGTCAGCATCTTGTTTCGAGGACGGCGCCACACCTTGATTCTACCTACATACAACACGGGACACACCCGACGCCTCGTCATCGTGCGCATCCTGCCCCCCGTCCCATCACTTGTACTTCATGTACTGTATGTACAGTCAGCAGGCGACTTGCTGCCGCGCCAGCAGAAGAAGCAGAAGAAGAAGAATGAAGAAGAGCAGGGTCAGGGTAACGATGGCCAGGCCTTCGTCGGATCATCGAATCGAAGCGCACAGGATGGCGCGCGCCACCACCGTCGCCGTGCCCGGCCCCGCGCGTGCGTGCGTGCGTGCTTGCGGATCCTGGCCCCGGCCGTCGCTCTGTGACCTATATACTGGAAAGGGCAAGCGGGCCGCGCGCGCGGTTTTGCGTGCGTGGTTTTGCGTGCGTGATGCTCGCCTGGCCCGGCTGCTGCTGCTGTCTACGTACCTACCTAGGTCCCTTCCTCGTACTGTACATACGTACGCTGCTGGGTGCGAATGCTTGTCACCGCTACTGCTGCTGCTGCTTCTCCGCGCACACACACACACACACACGCATACATCCATACATACATGCCATGCCTCGCGGATCGGCCTCGGATGGCCAGCCTTCCGTCCCGCGCTCATGGATGTCGCTAGGTAGGTACCACCAAAGTCCAGGACAGCCACGCCCTTGGCCTGGCCTTAGTGACCTGCTTGAACGGGACGGGACTGTGGGAGCTCGCACTCCCGCCCGCTGATCGGCCCATGCTTCCAGGAGCGCGGTGGCGGCGAGTCGTGGTTCCGTTCCCCGCATTTTGTGGAGGGGGAGGAATTATAAAAGGTTGGTCGTTTCACTGCTTGTGCTGTTCTATTATTGCCTTCTCTCAGTCTTGTCTGTTTTCTTCTCTTTTTTATCTGGACAAGGAAGGAAGAAAGAAAGAAAGAAAGAAAGAAAGAAAGAAAGATGTTTGTCGACTCGCTTTCGCCCGGCCCGACGTTCGGGCTGGCCATTGCCTTGGTGGTAAGACTGGAAGACAACAACAACAACAATGACTGAAGCATTGCCCGGCTGACTAACGCGCGACAGACGTCCCTTGTGGTGGGACGGATGATGTACAACGTCTACATGCACCCACTACGCAAGTACCCCGGCCCGTGGTGGGCAGCAGCAACCGACTTGCCGCTGATGGTGGCGCGGGCGCGCGGACGGGCCCCGTTCTGGGTGGCGTCGGTGCACGAGCAGTACGGCGAAGTGGTGCGCATCGGGGTGACGGAGCTGTCGTACATCACGCCCGACGCGTGGCGCGACATCCACGGGCACAAGTCGCAGAACGCGGGGCGCGGTAGCCTGCCCAAGAACCTCTCGCAGTACAACCCGGACATTGCAGGCCACAACGGCATCATCCGCACCAACGACCCGGACCACGCCCGCCAGCGCCGCCTGCTCGCCCACGCCTTCTCCGACAAGGCCCTCCGCGAGCAGGAGCCCTTGATCTGCCAGTACGTCGAGCTGCTGGTGCGCAAGCTGGGCGCCATAGCCAAGGGCGACCGCCTTGACGTCAGCAGCCGCGGCGACGGCACCACGGACCTGCTGCGCTTCCTGAACTTCACCACCTTCGACGTCATCGGGGACCTGACGTTCGGCGAGCCGCTGGGCCTGCTGCAGCAAAACGAATACTCGCCCTGGGTCGCCGCCATCTTCAACACGGTCAAGATCGGCAACCTGCTGGCCGTGATAGCGACGTACGCGCCGGCCATCGCCGGGCTGCTCGCCCTCGCCCTCCCGCGCGAAGCGCGCGACGGCCTGCGCCTGCACAAGGAGGACGTCGTTGCGCGCGTGGACAAGCGGCTCGCGCGCTCGACGACGCGCCCGGACATCTGGACGTTTGTGCTGCGGCACAAGAACGACGAGAAGTCGATGCCGTTGCACGAGATGCACGCGACGGCGAGTGTGCTGATGATTGCGGGCACCGAGACGACGGCGACGCTGCTCTCGGGCCTGACGTACACGCTGCTGCGCCCGGACAACGCCGACAAGCTGCAGCGCCTGAAGGACGAGGTGCGCGGCGCGTTTGCGGCGCCCGGCGAAATGACCATGGCCGCGCTGGCGCAGCTGCCGTATCTGCAGGCTTGCTTGGAGGAGGGCCTGCGCCTGTATCCCCCTGTGCCGGTTGCTCTGCCGCGCATCACGCCCAAGGGCGGCGCCGAGATCTGCGGCGAGCATGTCGTGGGAGACGTGAGTTCCCCCCAAACCATCATCCCCTCTCATTGTTACCTTTACAATCCCATTGTTGTCGACTTTGCAATCTCCCCCCCCCCCTCACACACACGAACAAAGCGCCCGCTCTGCTAACACAGCTCCCCTCTTTAGACCACCGTCGGCATCACAATGTACGCGGCCTACCGCTCGCCGCGCAACTTCCACGCGCCAACCTCGTTCCACCCCGAGCGCTGGCTGGCGAACGAAGCCGGGCCCGAATTCGCCAACGACCGGCGCGCCGTGCTGGAGCCGTTTAGTTTCGGGCCCAGGAACTGCATTGGCAAGAAGTGAGTTGCCCTTGGGCCCTGGCCCTAGCCCAACCCCCCCCCCCTTTTTTTTTTAAAAAAAAAAAAAAAAAATACAGGTGCTAATAAAGGTAATACGTAGTCTGGCGTACCACGAAATGCGCCTCATCCTGGCCAACATCGCGTGGCACTTCGACCTGAAGCTGTGCCCGGAGAGCGACGACTGGATGGAGCGCCAGGAGGCGTACGCGCTGTGGCAGAAGCCGGCGCTGCGCGTGGGCGTGGGCATCTCGGACGTTGCGCGGGCGGGGGGCGTGTTTGCTTAGGCTTGCTGTAGGCTTGTTGTGGGTTTGGTGTGGGCTTACTTAGGGGGGCTTGCTTAGGTTTTGTTCGATCGTTTTGTCGTTTGCTTGGAGGAGGGGGGTTTGGGTTTGGTGCGGGCATGTTGGTGGTGCGCGGAGAGGTGTGGTGCCGTAGCTCGGGTTGGGTATATGTGCTAGATGGATCGGGTGGCTATGGGATGGCTAGATTGCGGACGCACGCACACGCGTGTTGGGCTTGGCTTGGGTTGGTTGGGTTGGGGTTTGGCTTTGCTTTGTTGAAGAGCAGTCACGGCTCGCTCCTCTTATCCTACAAACAAACAAACAAGAGGCCGGAAAACGTATTCTTGATGGCGTTGTTCGTGTAGACATGTAACTAGCTGGCGGGTCTTCGCGCTCGCTTGATAGGTACTTACTTCGTTACTTCGTTACTTGACGGACAATTGATGAGTGATGAGTGGCTGGTCTTTACTTACTATGCGCTGTGCGTTTATACGTGCGTATACACCTACTTACGGACAAAACCAAGTCTAAAAGATACGCATACTTTCCTTCTTTCTTTCTTAAACAAACTAACGGACGGGCGGACTTGGCAGTGTTGTGGTGTTTACGGATTATTGATGGATAGATAGCTTAGGACGCGAATGGATGGGATAGGACTGAATAGGACGGAGTAAATAGCTGAGATATATACAGTAAATGTGCTGGTGTGGTGAGATGCGCGCTGCTTGGCTTGGGTTGGATGGTTATAATGTTATATTATGTCTACTCTGCTTTTAGGGTTTAGGTTTAGGTTTAGGTTTGGTTTTGGTTTTGGTTTTGGGTTTCGATGGTGTGTTGTTGATCGTGGAGGGGCGCGGGGGTGGGTGGGTGGTTTAAGGGTGTACGAGGGGGTGTGTGTGTTTATGTATGAGTAAATAACGGAATTGAGTAGGATTGGATTGAGTTGGATTGGTGAGCGGG
Organism: Aplosporella prunicola CBS 121167; assembly: GCF_010093885.1. Lineage (NCBI taxonomy): Eukaryota > Fungi > Ascomycota > Dothideomycetes > Botryosphaeriales > Aplosporellaceae > Aplosporella > Aplosporella prunicola. Next base: position 45,869 of record NW_022983538.1, read on the forward strand.
CAAAGTTGCAAAGTTGCAAACCCATACCCATACCCAAACCTATGGCTATAGCTATAACCATCTAATCCATTGCCTGCCTACTTCCTCGCTTGTCCACTTGCCTGCTCACTTGCGTGCCCAGTTCCTGCTCACCTGCTCACCTGCTCACCTGCGCGCTTGCGTGCTTGTGTGCCTCTTGTTGCCTTGATTTCCTAGTTGCTTGCTTGCTTGCATGTGCGCGTGCTCGCTCTCTCGCGCGTGCTGCTGCTGACTCTGGGGCTGGAGTTGAGAAACGGGGGAAGGGGGAGGGCATATAAGGTCTGCCTCTGCTCTGGACTGTGAGGTAGACGGACAGACAGACATACAGACGGGCTTGTTCCGCTTCTTACAGATACTCGTCGCGAAGCGTACTATGTCGCCCGCCTGCCTGCGCAATGCATTGCCTCTTTGGCTGTCTCGTATCGTGTCGTCTCGTTGTATCCTGTCCTCCTTGCCCTTTTCCTTGCGCCTCGTCTCGTACTCGTGCTCCTGCTCGTGCTCCTGCTGGCTTAGCTGTGTGTACACACGTACGCGTGTCTCGTAAATCGCAAAAGAAAGAGGCAGAATAAGAGACTGGCTCTGGCTCAAGCCGACCATGGCAGCAGCAGAGCTCACCCGAAGCCTCCAATCTCCATTCACCTCGCGTAAGCCACGTTAGGTACACGCTCCGTATGGCAAACAGGCAGGCAGGCAGGCAGGCAGACGGGCAGGCCGGCGGCAAGCACCGCAGGCTTAACAGACCCCAAACCCCGCCCGCAGTCACCACCGCCCGCGCATCCCGTGAAAGGCGCGCGCGGCGGCGGGCCTGCGTTTGCAGCAGCAGCCCGCATCTTAACACAACACCCACGCACACCCCCCGCGCTACGCCGGACATGAGCGTCTGCATACACTCACGCCGGCACATGCCCGCCCGATCGGTGCACGGGTGCTGCTCCTTTGCCCGTTCGGGGGGAGAGCAGTGTTACGGCTCTCCCGAGGGAGTGGTTGACGGCGGGCTTAGCAGCAGCACGGGCGCGGCGGTCGTCGTAGGAGGCTTCTCGCTAGAAGGGCATGACTGTGTTAAGAACTGGTGGGCGTGGTATATAAAAGCACTCGGATTTCGACCTTTCTTTTTTTTCTTCTCTCCTTCATCAACAACGCGAGTGCTCTCCTCGACCGGGACCTTTCTGCAACCTCTCGTCAGCGTTCAATTATATTGCTGGTTCCTCAAAGCCTTCGCCTTATACTCTTTCCCGAGCACCTTCTCGTCTTTACCTTTCTTCAGCCTTTCCGACCCAACCTTTCGGAGTATATCAACATGCCTTACCGTTCTCCCTTCGATTTCAGCGACGTCAACAGCAATGACAGCTTTCATACCGCGGTAAGTTCATTCTTCTTCGAGACGCAACATACCTTTCAACAACTGACATGTGCCATGCAGCTGAGCATCCGGAACCCAAGTGCAGACGAAGTGCGGGTAGCCCGCGCCGCATCCATCGCCTACATGCGCAGGGCGATGGAAACCATGCTATTCCAACTGGATTTTGACCAAGCATCCTGGCTTGCAGGGTACACTGGCAACACCGGACCGACGGCAACAGTTGCCGACATGTACGCTGTGCTTGACGCCCTCATGACGCAAAGAGCCATTGCCCAAGATGCCTGGCTGGCAGAGCGCACTGCCAACACTGGACCGACAGCTGATGACCCCGTGGCAAGTGGGCAGTCCGAACCTCCAAGGCGTAATGAGACGCCTGCCAATCAACAAGCGCCTGCGGCTCAGGCTCCTCCATCACGGACTCCAGTGCCTGAGGCACCCGCTCCTCCTCCTCAGGCCCCGGCTCCACAGGCACCCACATCTCGGGCTCAGGCTCCCACTGCTCAGGCTCCAGTTGCTCGGGCTCAGTCTTCCGCTCCAGCATCTCAGGATCGTCCCTCTGCTGCGGCGAACACATCTGCGGGAGCCTCACGCAACGATCGGCCAGAGACCCAAGTCGCCGCTCCGCCTTCCCAGCCTCCAACCGGCACACAGACCCGTGCACCAACTGGAGCCGCAACTGGGGGTGCAACTTCGCAACGCGGTGGGAGCTCTGCCCCACAAGACAGCACCAGGACTCAGCAACCCGAGGATGTTCCCATCTTCGACAAATCCAGATGGGCGGAACTTCGTAAGCGGAACCCAACTCTTCCGAATTACAGGAGCACGGAGAACCTCGGAAAGCGGGAGGAGCGAGACACAGACCTGTGGATAGGAGCCAGGTTTCCACATGTCGTCAAGGTCTCCTCCAAGGTTATGGTGGAGAAGCTTCCCTACTTCACGATCATTCTGGAGCAGGGATCCAAGGCTAGGCTTAGGGGACACGGCGGCGCGCCACGGTACTCAGTGGTCTTGAGTGTCAACACCAACCGGCAGCCAAGGATCAAGCCTACGAGACAGATTGGAGAGCTTGTGGATGACGAAGGAAAGGCGCACACGCGCAACTTTCGAGAGGCTTTCTGCGATCTCCTCGGTGCCATACATGACTACGATGTCCAAGAGGTCAAACGGTTCGCGAGGTCCATGCTGCGGATGAGCAGCTACTTCAGAAGTGACGAAGCTGTCCGTGAGATACTGGCACGTATGGACCACCGCCAATACGGAAGCCTGAAGGATGCTGCGTCCAGACGTCCAAAAGAGTTCCTCCAGTTGGCGATTCTTTGCCGGTCAAGATTCCTTTTCAGCAGGGCATTCTACCCCTTCGTCCGGGATTCACCTATGGCTTTCACCATGGGACTTGTCGAAGAGTACGTTAAAGACCTGCCGAGTGGCTTGCAGTTCTCCGTCATATTCGAGGTCGGCAAGTTTAAGTCAACCGCAAAATCGATGGAAGCTTGGAGGAAGGCTTGGAAGCAAATTGATACTGATTGGGACCTTGGATTTCTGAAGCACATGTAGAAAGAGCTTTGGGGATACGGAATTGTCGATAATTTTATCCTGGGCTGTCTGAAAGTAGGGAGTTTTGTCCATAAATCAAGTCTTCTGATCCTGAAAACGTACTTGAATTTGCATTTGACTTGTGATTGGTATGATTGGAAATAAAATCGAAGCAGACTGACAACTTGATGCAAGACTCGTAGAAGTGGGTTTCACCTTTGGCAAGAACTCGATATGCGTTGCACTAAAAAACAGCTCGGCACTTACCAGCAGCAATCAGTTTGACAAAGTGACACAGCAAGCCAGAAAATCTCAGACATCGTTTCCTGTACGTTGATTTTGGCGAGTTGGCCTATTTGTAGTAGTACATGGAGTTCCGAGACCCTGAGCCGTTCATGTCTCAGTGCTCAGGCCGATCAAAACTCGGACGACTGCCAAGCCCGCACCGATCGAGTCCGTTCACATCACTGGAAAAGGGGGCAGTTAAGTGGCACTAGTAGGGCACTTTTCCCGACCGTGGTACATAGTAGAGATGAACAAGTAAAGTCGAGGACGACTGGCTGGGTGCACGACTTCGACAAGGATCTCATTGTCACCCCACATCCCAAGGTACCTACATACATACAGTAGCTGAAAAGAGCCGAGGCTGAAACGGATTGCTGACGTGGACGGCCTTTAGACGTAAGAGAGAAAGAGAGAGAGAGAAATGAGAGAGGTCGAGTCGTCGAGCGAGGTTGAGAGATGGTGGCTGGACTCTCTCTTTAGCCGACAGGGAAGGGGCGGCACGGACCAGGTCACAGCATCCGCCAGGTCGAGCAAGCACCGCCGACAGACGTCCAGCCCTCAACACCCGCCCAAAAAGTCGACTCTCTTCCCCCGGCGCGCTACCTCGACCCTCGTCAGGAGCCCTTATCGCATGATCCTCCTCGTCGCGAATTCCTCTCTCTCTCGTTGCCCATCGTTTCTGTGCGCTCCACCCCTGGCGCCTCGACCGGCCACATCGCCCTCCGCGCCCCGACTGCGACCACGCCGCTGCATGCCCGCAATCGCTCACCAATAGGCCCCCGATAGCTGACACCGCCTGGCGCCATGGCCTGGCAGTCTCCAAACGCCATGGGCAATGCCGGCGCCCAGGGCGGAGCGGAGAACCAAGGCCCCGTCGGGACCGAGTATACGTTGCAGGGTAAGCTCGGGAGCTACCATCGCCCGCGTCGTGCCAAACGCTGACGTCCGCTGCGCCAGGTGTAATGCGCTTCCTCCAAATCGAATGGCACAACCACGAGCGAGCCCGGAACGCCTGGGACATTGAACGCGCCGAGATGAAGGCAAAGATCGCGAAGCAGGAGGGTGAGGTGCGCAGCGCCAAGAAGCTCAACGAGCAGTTGGAAAAGCACATCAAGATGCTGGAACACGCATTGAAAAACGAGCGCGCCAAGGCCAAGGGCGGCGCGGCCGCGGACAAAGCAGACCAGGACAAGTCAGACGCCAAAGGCAAGGGCAGCATGAGCCCGGATTCCAAGCGGAAATGTGCGTGTCGCCGTTATTTCTTCTGGCTATGGATGCTAACATGCAATTGCAGCTCTCAACAAACAGCACAACTCTTTCTTGGATGTTGGACCCGAATCGCACGACCCGTCCGAGGCGGAGAGGGAAGCTCAGCGCGACAAATCCCGCGTCTTCCTCACCAAATGCGTCGAGGAGATCTCATACTTGCTCCAGCCTCCGTCCCACCCGCCGCCTGCCCAAGCCCAGATGCAAACTCTTGCGAACCCTGCCTTTATGCAACAAGGTGACGCGCCTCTTCCTATGGAGGAGCTTTACATGCAACAGCAGCGGCAGAAGCAACAGGCCGCCATGGGCATACCGCCTCAGGCTGCGATGCCGAACCACCACCCTCCGCCGATCCCCACGCTGGGCCCCGACATGCAGAACCTTGCGCATCACCAACAGATGCCGCAACAAGCGGCTTTCATGTCTAGAGAACCTTCCAGTTCGCAGATTTTGTCTCAAGCGCCGATTCCTGAAACCTCCCAGCCACAATACCAGGAACCCGAGCCCAGCTTTCCCGCAATGCCCGAAGAAGAGGTCGAAAAAGTCACGCACAGCTACGATACTTATGGCAGGCCGGTAACCGCAAGAGAAGGCGAGGGGGCCGGCGCACGCACTACGGTCATAGATGATCCCAACGGATGGAATTTTGAAGAGACAACGCCGGCACCGGAGCCGCCACCCGAGGTTCCACCTCCTAGACGGCCCGACACGGACGCTTTTCCCAGCGCCAATAGCATCCCCGCAAAATCGCCTCCAAGATCCGGACCGCACTCGCACCGCAGGAAGAGCTCCGGGGCCGGTTCGATGTCGCGGCGGAGGAGCTCAGGCCAAGAACTGGAAGGTGCCGCAGCTGCAGCCGCCAAGGCCGATTTGCAGCAGTTCAAGGTCCGGTTCGCTCTGAGGGGTCATCTCGATGTCGTGCGTTCAGTCATGTTCACCGGAGGCGGCAGCCCGGCGGAGCCCGAAATCTGCACTGCTGGCGATGACGGCATGATCAAAAGGTGGATAATACCAGCAAGCTACGGCGGCCCACACATGGGCAACGATCTCGATATTCAAAGCTACTTCAGCCACAGGGGCCATGAGGGCGTTGTTACCTGCCTTGCCGCATCAAATGCCAACTTCTCCACTGGTGGACGCGCCACGGGTGACGGATGGATCTATTCCGGAGGTCAGGACGCCACGGTGAGAGTGTGGGAGCGCGGACGGGTCGATCCGAAGGCGACCCTGGTCGGCCATACAGACGCGGTTTGGGCAGTGTGCGTTCTTCCGACGACGTGCGGCCAGCTTTTCGGCGCAGAGAGCGCCAAATACGGTGGCCCCGACCGCGTCCTACTCGCCTCTGGCTCGGCCGATGGCACGGTCAAGATCTGGGCGGTCAGCGCGCCCCCGCAACTGGCATCACCCCCGACCGGCTCGAGGCGTGGTGTTGGTGGCAGCCGCAGGCACTCCGTGACTTCGGGCTCGAATTTCCCCTCGTCCCCTCAGCCGAGCGTGGCCACTGCAACGCCCTTCCACTATACCCTCGTGCACAGCATAAAAAATGCCAACGACCACTCACCCACATGCATTGCTCCCCTCTCCAAGACTGGCGAGACGATTGTCGTCTCCTACTCGGATTCCTCGATCCTCATTTTCGACACCAGGACTGGCAACGAAATCATCGGCATGGCCAGCAGCGAGACGTACGACGGCACGCGGAAGACGGGCATCAACACGGTCGTGGCGGCGCCGTCGATCGAAGGCACGTCGAGTGGTGGGCCGGGCGACGAAGAAGGCGGCCTGCACGGCGCGACGGGCACGACAGGCGGCGTCGAGGGCGTCGTGGTCAGCGGACACGAAGATCGGTTCATCCGGTTCTTCGACGCCAATAGCGGCAAGTCACTACCTTTGGCACACGAACTCTCTCATGACACTGCAGCTAACACACATTCCGCAGGCCAATGCACGTACTCGATGCTTGCGCACCCGGCGGCTATCAGCGCGCTGCATCTTTCGCCCGACGGGCGCGAGGCCGTCTCCGCGGGCCATGACGCCTCGATCCGCTTCTGGAGCTTGGAGAAGCGCATCTGCACGCAGGAGATCAGCAGCCATCGCATCATGCGCGGCGAGGGCGTGTGCAGCGTCGTGTGGAGCCAGGACGGAAGGCTCGTTGTGTCTGCGGGCGGCGATGGCGTCGTCAAGGTGTTTGTACGGTCGTAGTAGGTAAATGGATGGATGGATGAGCGGGATGATCATGACGGATGCTTGATGTGGAGGGTAGGGTATGATGGAAGAGAGAAGAAAGGAAGGCATGGATAGGTAGGGCAGAGTGGGACGGGATGGTGGGCTGGCGATCGATGGCTGGCGGGGTGTATGCATGCTGTGCTGTGGCATTAAGGCTTTTCTGTCGGTGCTGGTGCTCGGATCTGCACTAGCGACGGGCGACGGGCGACGGGCGACGGGCGACGGGCGGGCTAGCAGCTACCTACCTATATGTCCATGTCCATTGTCCGGGCACAATGTGGAGGGGAGATGGCAGGCGATGGCTAGGCGAAGAAAGAAGACAGACAGATGGGAAGATCATCTACCAACCTACCTACCTACCTAGGCAAGCGAGCGAGCAAACAAGGGGTGATGTAATGGAAGGAGGATGGAAGGCGCCTCCACATCACTTACATACCTTGGAGTACCTACGCTAATATTTCGCTCGCTCGCTCTCGTTCACGCTTCCTCTCCGTCACTACTACTGCTTTGTCTTGTCTTGCTTTTCCTGTCTTCTACTACCAGTCTTCAACTTTAACACCAACCCATCTGTCTCCCTGCCTGTCTGTCACTCCACCAGACTCTTCAGTCTTCATTCACCACACTATATTATACTATATAATGCTCTTCTTCTTCTTTATTCTTTCTTGTATGACATCTTTTTCAAGGGGGTGTTCTGTTCCTTTCTTGATGCTTGCTGGTTGCGTTGCTTGTTGATGTGGCTGGGGGGCTGCTTGCTTGCTTGCTTGCTTGTCGTGGCATCGCATGGCTTGGTGGCGGCGTGTTCGCTCTCCGCTTTGCTCGTTTGGTGGGTGTGGTTGGGATGCTGGCTGCGTGGAGAGGTGGTAATGGCGTGGTGATGATGGTGGTAGGAGAGAGGTCATTGGTTGGGTATATTGAGCGAAGGTAGAAATTGAGCTGAGGGAGTGAGCGTGTCCATGTGCGTGTTGTTGTCGTCGTCGTTGCTAGAAAGAAGTGGTGATACATACATACATACATACATACATCTCTAAAAGTAAAAAAAGTAATCGCGTGGCCTCGTATTCGTACCTATTTCCCATTCTTCTTTCTTTCTTCTATTACAGCCCACCCAGCCAGAGACCCAGCACGCCCACCGCCGCCGCCGCCGCCGTCGCAACAGCGCTCCCCCTCCCAGCAGCAGCAGCACTCGACGGCCTCGCCGATGCCTCCGCCGCCGCCGTACCGTTCGCGCCCCCCGCCCGGGTCGCGGTCCCGTTCCCCGTCGCATTAGCGGCAGCGAGCGGAGCCGCGTCGCTTACCAGCAGCGCCTGGATCGCATCCAGCGCGACGAGCTGCTCGCCGAGCCCCGTGTCGCCGGGCACATGCAAGCTCTCGCACTCCCACAAACCGCCACCTCGCAGCTGGGAGCAGCGGGCGGCGGCGGCGGCGGCGGTGCGCCGCAGGCGGTCGGAGATGTCGTCGGCGGTCCAGGGCGCCATGAGGGCGGTTTGCGCGAGCCAGCGCAGGGCGAGCGCTTTGTAGGCGCGGGCGTCGGTCGTGCAGTCGGCCGTTGTGTCGCAGGAGGCTTCTTTGAGGATGGAGGTGGCGTTGGAGGGCGAGAAGAACACGTTTGTTAGGGATGTGAGGTGCTTTTCTGTGCGGCTGCGCCAGGGGCTGGTGTTGTTTGTCTGGGGGTGCGGGGTTAGTGATGGTGGGGTAAGTGGTGGTGGTGGTGGACGTACAAAGTTGGACATGACAGCGGCGCCGTACAGGAACGCAGCGGCGCTGTTAGACCACTCGGTCTTCTCGATGCTGTTAGCAGAGCAGTTCTTGGCGACGTCGGCGCCGTCCAAGACGTGGTTCGTCTGGTCAATGAGGCCGATTTGCTGCGTCCAGACGTACGCCTTCTCGGCCCAGTCGGCGTAGGTCTGGTTGCCGGAGAAGCGGGCGAGGCGCGCAGCCAGCTGGAAGAACAGGCCCTGCGCGATGCTGTTCTTGTACGTGTAGCCGTTGTTGAAGGGGTAGATCTGCCAGCGCAGCCCCCCGCCGCACGTCTTGTCGTCCCAGCGCTGGGCCTGCTCGTCGAAGACGTTTGCGGCCACGCGACCCCACGACGGCGCGCCCTCTTTGGTGGGGAAGCCGCGCTCGGCGGCGCTCATGGCCGCGAGAGCCCAGCTCATTTGGTCGTCGTTGCCCTGGATTGGCGCTGCGTTAGACCGGTAACTCTCTCTTTTTCTCGCGACATAACTAGGTCGTTCCCTCTCCTCTCTCTCTCCTCTGGGACATGGGCAGTTTGGCTCCGGCGCTAAATAAAACGGAAAGCGTACGTACAATCGTCCGCGTCTGGTTCACCGGCATGTAGTCGTCGTCGGACCCGAGCTGCCACACCAGCCCTTCCTGCACAAAGGCGTTGTGCGCGTCGTCGCCCGTGAGCTGCCAGTAGTTGACGAGGCCGTCGTAGACGGCGCCGCTCTCCCACCAGTAGTACGGGTCGGGCAGGATTCCGGGGACGCTGCCGGGCTTGCCGGCATCGTTGTAGTACGACTTTATCAGGCTGTCGGCGACGTCCTTGGCGGCCCCTGTAAGCGTGTCTGTGGGGTAGTTAGTATTGTGTTGGGTCATTGGGGAGTGAGTAAGAGCAGGATGTGTAGGGGTCACCTTTGTCGTTGAAGTCGAGCTCGAGGGCGCCTGAGACTGCGAGGGGCAGCGCCGTGGCTGCTGCTGCGGCGGCGGAGAAGCGCATGGTTAGGGGAGTACAGCAGAGGGCAAGACAGTCAGCCCATGCGGCATATATGTAAGGAATGTCTCATCACAGGCAGCTCGTATTATACTAGGTAGCTGGGCAGGCAGCAACTGGGGAATAGACCCTCTTGCGCCCTCGTGGTGGGCCTCCCGATCCTAGGGAGCTTGGCGGACGAGTTAATCTTACTGGGCTGACCCGCCAAGCCGGCTTCACTGCACGCTTCCTACGGACGCCCTGCGAGCCCGCCCAATCATGCCTGTTGTTCTGCATCCTTTGGGGGCCGTAGGACGCAGCACACTCGGCTGACCCGGCACGGACGGCTGCACTGGGCATCAAGGCCCTGTTGGAACGCACGATTGCGTAGGAGGGCCATCTCAAAAACCGGGGAATATCTGCAAACTCCGCGAATTCTGATATTTTTTTTTTTTAGTATAATGGGTAAGCAACAAGAGGAAGTCCTTGCGACGAGGTTAAGGATTTCTGTTGTTGCGCTAGCCGCATGGGGAATTGGTTTGGCCTGAAAGCGATCCCGCCTCGCTCCTTCGGATTAGTCAATCTTGGCCAACTAACAGCTGTATACACAGCTTGTAACCGCTGTCCGGCCAGCGTCCCGGATACACTAGAGGTCTATAGTCTTCTATACCCTCTCCCTCGAGACGGCCACGACTAACTAGGCCAGTTCTAAAAGCAGATAATCGCGGATAGCTTGCGACTGCATGAACAGCTAATTGTTATAGAGCTAGAGACGTATATTTCGCCTTGGGCTCTAAAGCTATACCTACGTGAGCAAGAGGAACTAAAAAATCATCAAGTACATTGTCTTTACACAAATCTAACCATATCTACGCCCACATCCCATCCTTCATAATTCATCTCTATAGTCATCCGTTACTTCTATTCCATCTTCTCCCACGCTATCGGCCACTGCTCTTTACAATCCCTCTCCTTCTTCATCCTCTCAACCTCAGTCCTCATCTCCGCACGAACGCTCTCAGGAACACCGCCAAGATACGCCTCCACATCCTTACTAACCCTTGCCCTCCTCGCCAGCGCCTCAAACGCCTGCTTAAAAACAAAGCGCGAGGCAAACCTCTTCCCAAACGCCAGAAACTTGACCGCATCCACCACGACAGCGCAAGCCAGCGCGCGCGGCTGGCCGAGTTCCGCCCGCTGCAGACATTTGGCTATTGTGGTTGGGCAGCGAAACCGCTCGTCGAGCAGCCGCATGTTGGCGTGCACGTGCGCCACGTCCCGCATGTCCTCGTCGTGGACGCTGCGCACCAGCTCGAGAAACGCCCGCCCCAGCGCTTGCGTCTGTGCCGTGTCCTCTGCCGCAGCAACCTCGGCTGCACGCCTCTGCCATGCGGTCGCTGGCTCGACGACCAGCCGCCCACTCGAGACCACAACGGTCAGCAGGAGCGCGAACCGCGGCGCTGGCTCGTCGGCGATCTTGAAGCGCCCGTCGCGCCGCAGTGGGTACGCGAAGTAACGCACGCTGTCTGCGAGGACTTGTGCGCTGAGTTGCACGACAGTGGTCGCCTGGGCGCCGATCCAGATGTCTGTGTCGCGGGTGTCTGAGGGACCAAATGCCTCGACGCGACTGTAGGATGGGAGAGAAGGGTCGGCGTTGCGGAGGCTTTCCCAGTTGGAGGCGTCGAAGACGGGGAAGGCCTTACTCTGTGTTGGTGGGCCTTCGTTCCTCTTCGTCTGGATGCTGGTGGAAGGTCGTCTGAGGTTGTCGTCGTCCTTGGAAGCTTCTACGGCTTGGGTTGATTTGGCTTCCGTCATTATTTTGGAGGGCTGCTCCGTCGCCCAATCAACCCGGACTGAGCGAGAGGGATGGCGTTCTCGCGAGCAGTCGCCATTGACCGAGCTTCTAGCACAACCAGACGCGCCGCATCCTCTCTTCCGGGGCAGCGGGGGAAGCGGATGCGGAGGGAGCGAGCCCGTTGCATGCTGTGGCAGTGACGACGCTGGATCCGGCAACGGCGGTAGCGGATGTGACAACTGCTGGGCACTCTTTGCCGGCTCAGCCAAACGCCTCCGCGAATCCCGCCTAACAGCAGCAGAAGCAACCGCCCCGTCTCTTCGCCCGCAACCCTGCACCTCATCCAGCGCCGCAGCAGACACAGCCACAGGCACACCCCCTCGCCCCTCCCAGCAACCAACCCACCACCTCACCTCCCTCACCACAGCCGCCATCTCCGCTTCCGCGATATCGACGCTTGCAGCCCCATCCGCCGCCGCCTCCGCCAGCGCGGCCGCTCTCATGCTCTTCGGCACGCGCGCCACGACGTACGTGCCCTCGAGCGCGTGTTCGAGCCATACCGAGCCTCTTGCCCGCGCGCACTGCGCTCTTAGTTTCCGCTCCGCCCCGTGCTGCACCCGCGCGACGAGGTACAGGCGGCCGGCGTCGCGGCGCTCGACGCTGATGACGCCACCGCGGGGGGCCTGAATGAGGGCGTCGAGGGGGTGTGGGGGGCTGGTGCGCGGGATGCCGACGGTCTTGAGGAGGGGGGTGGTGGGGTGGGCCATTTCGAGGGCGACATGGGGTCGATTTGATGGAGATGATGATGGGGTAGTACAGATATAATGAACGGCAAAGTAGCTGTCATGTGTTGCTGTATGATGGGTGGGGCGTGGCTTGGGCATCAGCTGGACGTTGGTATATAGTCTAGCTATTTATATGTTTTTGGGGTGGGGCGGACTAGAGTTTCACGCTATCTACTTGTTCGCATGGCTGTGTTGTTGGTGCTGGCCTAGTAACCGGTTGGCATTCCTGATGGCTTTCCCCAGATCCTGTTTACGACGCACTCGAAAACTTGAATGTGAGAGCCCAAGGCTATGTTAGGCCACCATGCCCCTTAAATCTCTTGGTCCGGGTAAGACTTGAGTGATTTGGACATGTCCGCTTAATTCTACCCGGAGGCTATGTGTTCGTACACTGATGAAGTCTTTCAACTGTATAGCACGTACAATGTGTATACATCGGAGGATGGTCAAGTAATTAATGATAGATTCAGACTTGTCGTCAAGGGCACTTGTTATATCTAGTGTCGGTTCGTCACTAGCAATCCCGAAGCGTTTAGTTAATTAAACTCGTTATTTCTTCGACAGTATTAAGTGTAGAAGTGTTCCGCAAAATCTAGATCACAATACTAGTAAAATTCCGTTTTATTTCAGGAAGTTGCGAACCAGCTTAGAAACTATAACCAGTCTCTATTACATACAACAAATTTTGGTAAAAGTACTATAAAGCTCCTTTTTCTTCTGCTTTAAACTAATTTAAATCTAAAGCATAAATAATTAGGTTTAGACCGCACTGTTATATGTTCGGCATGCTTTTCTGTTCGTGCACCTCTCGTATATATTATATCTACTCAAACTCCATGACCAGCAATGGTGAGACTAAGAGAATATAGGATGGCAAAGGGAGAGGGGTTGACACGAGGTTGAAAGGAAATCTTTATGGGCGGTAACAAAAGCTATAATTAGCAAAGTGAGTGGTCCAATATCTATATTTACCGATGCTCTAAGGCACGGATGCGTTAAAACGTCCAAACTGCACTGCATACGAATAACATTTGTGTGTAACCTGAATATGCGGATTTTCTCCCGCCATCTGCAGCACAACCTCAGGAACCAATTGCCTTCCTTCTCTTCCAAGGACACGCCACATCAACGCTACCAACCCGGGTTTTGTAGTACGGTACACTGCATGGAACCAACCTGAACGGGACTACGCCTGATTTTTGGAAATTATATAGGAGGCAACGCGCCCAGAACAAACGGCGTGTAGATACTTGTTTAGAAATCCTAAGATACACCATCGTCAAGATGCCGGCTTACGATGTGGGATTAAACCGGATATGTGCGGAGATGGCGCTTCCGCTCACCACCACCTTCACTGCACCAGCAGACTGCTCACTCAAGTTCACTCCCGTCACGACAGCGACACGAGCAGACAGCGCCTACCAAACGCTCATCCAAGACCTAAACGACGTGTCATGCCATCCTCCGGGCTACTCGCCCCAATGCACAGGCTACAGCTATCCCACCTTCAGCCCCGGGACCTGTCCGTATGGCTACTACACCGCATACAACATACCGCAAAGCGGTGCAAAAACGCTAGCCGTCTGTTGCAAAACGTATGTAAGGCATTTCCCTTATAGCCGAGTACAAGCGTGAGAGCTGATACGAGGGTTTGTTTATGCATGAAGCGGGTTTGAGACGGGGGTCATGTCTAGCGTCTGCACCAAGATCCTGTATTCGGAAACAGTGACGCTCATATACAACTACACCTCGACATACAAAACCACTTCTACGGTTGCGACCGAGACTACAACCTACACTACAACTAGCCACACGTCGACTGTTTTCCCCACGACAATTAAGACGTTCATCTCCCACGCCAAGCAAGTCATGCCGGCGATCTGGGTCGCAGCTAGAGATGGAGAAATACCTTCAACGAGCTTCTCTGGCTCAACTACTACGAGTGCATTGCGCGGCACGAAGAAACCGCACTCGGAAACGAGCAGCCTCTCCTCAGCAGCAAAAGCGGGCATCGGAACAGGCGCAGCCATCGCCATCATGCTGTTCATATGCGCGCTGTTGGTGTTTTGGAGGCACAAGAGAAGGAGCAGACCACAGACTCGCACAGAGGCACCAAGTGATGACTGGGCAAAGCCAGAGCTGGATGGCAGAAACGCCGCGCCGGCCGAAGCGGGCGGAAACACTGGTGGTTATAAAGAAAACCCCGCAGAGTTGGAGGACAAAAGGTGTCCAGCGGAGCTGCAGGGGACAATTCTAGAGCCGAGTCATATGGACGCGGGTGTGGGTACGCGTATGCGTGGTAGTTCCAGAGAAAGACAAGAGAGAGATATGGTAGTGTTGGAGTGACGTTCGAATCAGTGAATACGGTTTCGTCCAACTTACTTGCTGTGTAGGTAGATGATGCGTAAATACCCCTGTAACAGAAAAGACTGTTGTTCAGAGACATTGCGTTGGTAGCATTGCAAAAGCCAGAGGGTAGAGCCCGGAGTCTCCAATCTTTTCCAAACCTTTCCGTTCCCGTTCAGTCAGGCAACGTGCAGGATCCCTACATTTCCATCCACAGCCACCGCCGTCTCAACAATCACCACACGCCGCCTTCCAGCAGCCTCCTCATTCTCATCCTCATCCTCTCCGGAGTACTCTAGGAGGACTAGCTCGCTGCCTCAAGCACACAGCACAAGCGCGGGGCCGTCCACTTAAGCAGGACCGCCCGCGCAGCCGGGACACGTAAACGCCATCAATTAACGGGCCATAACACACAACCAAGCGAAGAGCATATAATACGAGTCGAGTACACATTCCCCGGCAGGCCGAGAAGCCGCACCCATCGATCCAATAACTATGAGAAAGCGACGGCAGGAACGGCAATACACCCAGCCACCGAACCATGGCCGAAAAGCACTTGCATACACGATCTAGGTAGTGAAGCATCAGCGGCACACCCACAGCGCCCCCCACTCCAGCACTGCAACCCGTGCAGATGCGTAGGTAGTGCGCAACCCCACCGCCCCACACCCAAGTGCTCGTCCCTCACAACCCCGCCATGCCAGCCCTCAGCAGTCAGCGCCGCTCACGCAGCCCACACACCGTCCAGTCTAGCCGCCTAAAGCGACAGACTCGCCCCGTGGAAGACCTCTGCAGCTCTTGGGATGAGGCGGACGAATGAGTCCAAGTCTACGTAGGCAGCAAAGCGTCGTCGATAATGGTAGCGCGTTAAAGGCTACCCCCGCGTCGACCGTGGTTATAGTGGGAGACACGGATTGCTGGCTCGATTTCTTTTGCGGTGCTGTTAGCCGTTGTCGTAATTATAGTGAGTACGAGGATTAGGGTTTAGATATAGAGCTAGTTAGCAGGCAGGCGTACACAGCTACTAGCTAGGGGGGTATGTATGTAGCTAGGCGCTGGTGCGGGGTTGTGCGGTACATACATACGGCATGGAGGAGATGCACTAGGTAGAGAGCCAAAACAGCATCAACCAACAAGACTTCGTCGCTTCCGACACGACGACGACACGGCAGCATTACATCGCCATCGCGCAACCCCCCACGCCACGACCCCGGTCCGGAACGTCCTACCTAGGCAGGTGCGCACTCCACGCAACAACCCTCCACCAAACCACCACAGACCAAGATCATGCTTGCTGCTCTGCGACGAACGACGAGCCTAGGCCACAACCCCGCTGTATCCAGCACCCACCCACCAAGCAAAGTAAACTATACTAAACCTACCCTACCCCACCCCCTTTCGCCCAGACTTCCCGCCCGTGTATATATATAGACATACTATCTAATGAGTAATGGGCTATTAGGTAGTGGTGTAGCATAGCGAGTAGTGTTTATAGTTTTGTTTATACTGAGAGTTGAGAGTGCGGGGGTACGTAGTCTAGGAGGGAGGGAGTGTGTGTGTACATGTGAGAGAGAGAGAGTGAGAGAGATGTAGTAATCCCAATGCATTATTATGCGTTCTGTCAGTATCTATGCTCACTTCCACCCATCATCCGTCTCCATACCATACATACACCACCACCAACACACACAAGTACGCACATGCACATCCGCCACCACCACCACCACCCATATCCACTCCCATCTACACAGCACAACCCTTCCTAACCACCTCGTCTTACCCCAACCCTCTACCATACCGCAAGCCAAGCCAAACCAAGCCAAGGCAGTCGCCAAGTATAGGTACGTAGATAGGTATGTACGTAGTGCGTAGAAGCGTATACAGGAACCGTAGGAACCGTAGATACCGTAGGTGGAAAGAGACAGACAAGCGGCCTCACATGCGAAAACACTTATATAGCAATCAGTGCGTGTGTGTGGGGGAGAGAGGCCTAGAGGTACGTCAGTGTGTGTTTTCTAGATTGTGGAAAGGGTGGGGGCGCCAGTGCCGAGGACCTTGCTGGCTTGCTGGCAAGGGCGGAAGGGCTATGCGTTTGTGGTTAGTGCCCGTATTGTTGGTTAGCTGGTTGGCTGGTTGGTCCTTGTACGGCTACCTAGTCCTAGTCTTGGCCCTGTTGAGAGGACGGAAGAGAGGCGGGACGGGCGTGTGTGTGCTGGCGCTAGTATTGATGTTGGTGTTGGTGTTGGTATCGATGGAGCTGGTGCGCATTAGTTAGGGTGGGCGTGGGCATGTACTGGCCTGGGATGGCCTGGGATGGCCTGGGATGGCCTGGGATGGCCTGGGATGGCTTGGGAAGGCTGCTGCTGCGGACGTCTTGCTGGGTCTTGTCCTAATGTCGTGTTATGACCTGTCATGTCCTGTCCTGGCTGGACCGGTCCGCTGTCCTCGTGTGTGTGTGTGTGTGTGTGTGTGTGTTGTGTGTGTTGTGCTCCATCCATAGCGAGTGAAGGAAGGAACGAAGGGCCTTGGGGGCTGCTGCTGTGGTGGATGGCCTGGTGGTGGTGGTTGTGGTGACAATGGTGACAGTGGTGGCAGTAGTGGTGGCTCCGCATGCGGGAACAAGAGGGGGTGTAGAGTAGAATGGTGGGTTGAGCATTGAGCATTGAGGAGCTAGAGTGGCGGGGAGAAAGAGGAAGAAGAAGCGGGTTTGTCCGCGTTGGGGTGCGAGAGCTGAGTGAGTGAGTGAGTGGGTGGTGTGGCGTGGCTGCGTTGCTGATCCGGGGGGTCTGGAGAGCGATAATTGGCCGGCTGTGTGCGAGTAGAGTGGCCTGCTATTGCTGGGGGTGAGAGTCCGAGACCTAGGCGGTGGAAGCGGTGGATGGATTTTTGCGTTGTGCTGTGTTGTGTTGCCAGAGGTAGTGTTGGGTTTGTTGTTGTGGTGGGAGGAAGAAATTGAAGAGGAGAATTGGCGGGGTGGTTATAGCAGAGTAAGAATAGTGGAGGTCGCGGCGGGAACAAAGACAGTGGAGTAGTAATTGAGGTGGTGGCAGTAGAAATAAAGTAGGAAAGAATCCATGGTTGTTTTGGTGGTGTGGTTGACGCGATCGGCAAGGCACGGAGAGCGGGGTGGTGTGATGAGGGGTAGCAATGCAATGCTGCAAGGAGGCCGGAGAAGGAATATGAAAGAACAATTCAATGGCAAGTAGGTATGGAGCAGTAGTAGGGACGAAATGGAATGTTCAATGGCAGGTAGGTATCATAGTAGACTAGGTAGAGTACGCAGTACGCGTATAGACGAGGGCAGCAGCAGCTCAGCTCAACGCAGCTCCCTCCCCCAAGCAGCAGAAGCGGCATTGATAAATGCAGGAGCGGTGAGGGGTTCTCCAGCAGGGTGCATGGGAAACGGGAATCGAGACAGGGAAGCTTTCGCAGCGAGAAGGAGGGGCGGGACTGGCAGCGATTGGGGGCAGGCAGCCGGTGACGCATGGCCGGGAGGCATGGCGTGGCCATGACAACACGGCGATCGAATCAGCGGCCGGCTCCGTGCCGCGCTGCCCATCTCACTTTTGCAAGGGCTTGCGACGGTGCCTGGCCCGATCGAGGGCACGTGGGCAGGTGATGGAGGAGGCTGCACAAGTCACGAAAGGTCACAGGCTCACGCGGGATTTAGTTATGGGTGGGAGGGCCAATGGCAGCGAGACGGGGTCAATGCCGCGCAGTAGAGTACGAGGAGCAGAGAGAGCGAGAACGAAGAAGATGTTGACGTGGAAATGGAAATCACCCGACGGCGGGGTGATGTCTGGCGTTCGACTGGCGCCCCACCCCCACAAAAAGGGCCCCAAACAGTCCCCCCGGACTACTCCCGCAGCAGCTGCGCCCGCACCCGCACGGCCCGAATTAACAAGACGACATGGAAGTCTCTCGTCGCTCTCACGCCACGCCGTCTCCCCGCACCACAACCACGGAACGCTGGCGTCACGCGACTCCCCGCTTGCGGCCGCGGCACCTCCCCGCATCCAAGGGTAACCTGACTTTGGCATGAGTCCAATCACCGCAAAATGGCGCAGACGATCCTCCGCTCCAGCTGAGACGTCGGTCCTATCCGCTCTATTTAACTGCACCCGCAGTTCGCCTCCTACTAGTTCTTCTTTTTTTTTTTCCCTTCATCACTTCCAGTGATTAAACATCCAGTGACAACACAACCATTCAAACTCCCTTTTTCCCAATCTTCAATACCGGCAAGATGAGTGCATTCACGAACACGGCGCCCCACTGCGCCATCCTCCCCAAGCCCTTCCCCACGGGCACCTACACCGTCGGCCAACTGATGACGGACCCGCGCGCCCCGCGCACCTTCCTGTCGACCAAGACGCTGCGCGACAAGGACTACGACGACACGCGCATGACGGCGTGGTACAAAGACGTGGCCGCGCTGTCGAGCCAAGGCAACTTCCTCAAGTCTCTGGGCGGGGAGCTGCTGGTGCCGCGCCCCCGCCGCAACAGCACGCGGCTGGTGAGCATCGAGGCGGAGAAATTCGCCGTGCGCGCCCTCAAGCAGCCCATCGCCGCCTTCACCCAAGTCACGCACGCCCCCGCCGCCGGCACCTTCCTGCTGCAAGCCGCGCAGGCCAAGAAGCCCGTCTACTTCGTCGCCGCCACCCAGGAGCTCACCAACGCGTCGTACAGCCACGCGCGCGCCCGCGACGCCGGCAACGGCCTTGTCGAGGTGGCGCGCGAGCGGCGCGGCAGCATGGCCGACGCGCCGCCGACCATCGACGAAGAAGCCGTCGCCGAGTCGCCGACGGACACGGCGGCCCCTGCCATTGGCGAGCCTAGGCCTCGCTGGCAGCGCCGCCGCGACTCCGGCTTCGAGGAGCCCACGCACACCAAGTCGGACGTGCTGGGCGTGGAGCTGCGCGAGGTGCGGGTGCGGATCCAGCCGCGCGAGGCGGCCATGCCCACGAGCGGGACGCACAAGCGGCGCGGCTCGGTGCGCGACCCGGAGTTTGAGTGGACCGAGGTGCGGGTGCCTGCGGACGAGGAGGGCGAGGAAACCGTCTTGCGCGTTGGGCTGGGCCCCGCGCTCGACCAGGAGGAACTCTCTGATTTGTGGGACGATGAGGCTGAGCCTGAAGACGAAGACGACTAGAATGGGGCGTTTGGGGGTTCCGGCGTTTTTCTGGTGTGTCAGATCGCCGGACGACTGATTGATTGACTGATTGACTGGGACGGGACGGGACGATGCGACGAGATATATGCCGGCGTTTTTTGTTTGTTTTTTGCTGTTTGTTTGTTTTCTTGTCTTTTCTGTTTGTCTCTGCTTTTCCTTGCGAGATGAGGCTCGACGACGACGCTTGTGTACCACCACCACCACCATCGCCACCACGCACTGCTACTACTTACTGACTTTACTACCATAAACCATAAACCTAAACTAACTACCGCTACTACTACTATATCAATACAAGACAAATAGGTCAAACACGGACCAATTGCCTCTCAATCGTTTTTGATTGTTCATGTCCACGCAAGGTATTTGAACAGAAGACGCAATCCTTCTGACGGAAAACCAAGCAACCATCAACGCAGCCTCCAGCATGCTCGGTGGTGCTGACGGCTACTATCCAAGTAAGTCGTACAATATGCCGTTGAGCTCGGTACTGGACGACAGGTGCAGCGCTGTTATTTTAGTATGAGATACGAGATAGCTCCGGCTTGCTTAATCCTGTCCTGACTGGTGCTGATTCTGGACGGGCTGGGCTAGTTTTAGTGTCCATGGAAGTACCTAGCCTAAACTGCCGATTAGGACGTCGAGGAAATGGACTCGCGGTTGGCGGGGCCTGTCGGTGGGCGGTGGCTTTGGCTTTGCTGTCGGATCGGGTTGGTTCTTGGCTGCTGCTGCTGCTGCTGATGCTGTCGAACAAACAATTGCACTAGAGACCTGGATGTCCGTTCAGTTGGACAGGTCGCATCAGTAAGGCAACTAGAACCGGCCTTCGCGAGCACATCGCATGGCATGGCATGCCCATCTCTCTGATCCCAGCGCGCACCAATCGCATAAGCCCCCCAGCACCACCACCGCCCTAAGCAATCTCCCTTCCGCGACACGACACGACACGATACTAGGTACACAATACCCAACACTACTCCACACACACACACACACACACACACACACGCCCTGCACCATAACGCAGCAACAAAGCGGAGCGAGCCTAGCCAAGATGACAGGGTAGGTACCTACCTAACAACCAGGCAGGCCTGCACGCCCCGCCACACGCCCCACTATGCCACGCCAGTACGCCAGGCACACAGACAGGCAGCAGGCCAGCCTGACTCTCACGACGTCCGACGTTGTCGGCGAGCTGCGCGTCGTGCATGCGGGTATGCAGATGCCGCTGCAGGCCGGCCGGCGTTAGCTGTGGGTGCAATCTCCGGGGGTCTGCGCCGCAAATGCGGCTGCGCTGCGGACAAGCTGCGCAGGATCGTGTGGGTGGTGAGGTACGGTACGAAATTGTGTTTGGGGTTTATGGGCTGAGATGGCGGGGATGGTGATTGGGTGTTGGTGCTGAGGGTTGAGTGAGGGTTGGGTGATGTGAATGGACGGTGATGGGGGTGATTGATGGGCGGGTAGCGGAGCGATCTCCCGTGCGTTGTGGGGCTGGTTGCTGGGGTGAGTGGTGGGTGGCTTGATGCTGGTGTAAACGGATGATATTTCTATAAGAGCTCTTTCTCTTTCGTGGACACCCGAGTCGCGCTACCCATGCAGACACCACCCCACGCCGCCTAATCCCTCACATCCTCGCCCGCCGCTCTCCTTATCACCCTAGCCACAAACCCCGGCTGCGACACAAACGGACTATGGCCAGCATCGCAGCGCTCAACAGCGAAGACGCCCTCGCCCGCACTCGCAATCAAGCGCTCCTGCACCGCCAGCGGCAGCGCCCGGTCATTCTCGCACACGATATACGTGCTAGGCAAGAACTTCCAAGCCGGAAAGGTGACGCGCTCGAAGAAGGTGCGGAACGAGTGCGGGCGCAGCAGCGAGACTAGCCGCGCCGCCTCGTCCGCAGGAACATCGTTATAGAATGTGGATGCTGGGTTCTTGAAGCGCAGTTGGTCGTCCTACATACAGCACGCGTAGCTCGTCAGCAAAAACGCGTTCCGTAGGTACCTAGCTACTACGACACTGCACTGCACTGCGCAAGCGCACGCAAGCCACACGCACCTGCACATCCCAGTTCGGATCGCGGACCACGCCGCTCCGCGCGTCCACCAGGGACGACCCTTCCTCCCCGATCAGCGCGGCGCAAAACACGATGCGCAGGACGCCGCCGGGCAAGGCGGCGTGCTGGCGCGAGGCGCAGTCCAGATTTCTGACGGCCTCGCAGGCGACGAGCCCGCCGTAGGAGTGCGCGAAGAGGACGATAGCGCGGCCGGCGTCGGCGAGCGCGGCGACGGTGTCGCGGATGCGCGCGACGTCGGGGGCCCAGTTTTGGAGCGGCGGCGAGGCGCCCACTGAGGGCAGCGGCACGCCGACTGTGTCGTAGCCGGCGGCGTGGAGGAGGGCGGTTGTTGGGGCGAAGGCGGCGGGGGAGTGCGCGGCGCCGGGGACGAGGACGATGGTCGGTTTGGGGGACATTGGTGGTGGTGTTGGGGGAGAGACGAAGTGGAATGAGAGGAGAAAGCTGAAGCTGAAGCCGAAGATGCTGATGGTGAGGACTTGCTCTTGATGGTGCTGCTCGGGCAGTTATATACGCCGTGCTCTCACTCTTGCTACACTGTGGCGCTCTCCTTTTATGACATACGAGCAAGACCAGGTACGGCATACCGCAACACGCATTTCTTATGACATCGAAAGGCACAATAGCGCCATCGAGCGACTAAGTCCTGGATTGGACTCCTCGGGCACAGCAGTTCCATCACTGATATATCAGCAAGGTGACCGCCCCGCCCGCGGTCAAAAGCACGTGGAGAGGCGCACAAGAGGTGTGGAAACCATTCCGCGTGCTTGTATAAGGCGCGGCGATCTGGCTACTGGAGCCTTAGCAATCTCTGTCCGAAGGAAGGGCGGCATGGCCCGTCTGCTCCACTCATCTCAGCCTGGATCGCGCACGCCATTTCGAAAGCCTTGCTGTTGGCTGAGCTGTGGTGAGATTTGATAGATTGCGGCGCCGGAGTGGAGAGGGCGTGGGTGGTAGGAGTGTCGTTGGTGGCCTGGTCTGTGCGGGGCTTAGAAATCTCGAATCGAATGGAGGTCGAAACCTTGGACGTTCGTCGCTCGACGTGCGCACCATAGGATGGCGGGAAAATGGCTCGGGGAGGTGATTTGGTGGCTGGGTGATCGGTGCAGGCGATGGGGGAACCCCCCGGAGTGCGTTACAAGCTGCTTGGGGCGCTGGCTCGGCTGTGTGGGAGCGTGGTGGTGCATGGCAGGGTTCTTGGCGGGTTTGCTCGCTGCGCTGGTGATGAGGGCGCGCTGTGTTGAGGGCTGTGGCCGCTGGGATGGCGAGGCGGGTCAAGAGATTGGGATGCAGGCAAGCTACTGGCGCCGTCTCAGTGTTGTTCTGCTGATATTGGGTTGTCGACAGGTATTTTCTCGTTTGAAGACGGCTCGCTTGCTAATGATACGGCGCCCTTTATGCCGGGGTTGCGTTTGAAGGCTGCGCTTTGCTAATGCGGATTTCCCTCCCACTCAGGATTTCAATGGCCAGCAAGCCTTGAACACGGCTCCATCCGTATCACTGTTCTACCGAGCAGCTCATGGTGGTTCATTGAATGTCGCAGCTGAACTGGTTGGCCATGAGTGACATCCCTCTCTCCCACGCTCAGAGGACAGAGAGAGTGAGGCCAAGCTGTAATGGTGTGGTACGTGGTAAAACACAAAAGAGGACAATACAAAAAAATCAAAAGACCAAAATAGGAATCGACGCGCCTCCTCAGCCGGGCTCCCTACTCCAAACTCTCACTCACTTATCTTCCATGTTTTGGGGTTGGGGTCCCCGTTATACATAGCTCATATTGAGATGCTCCAGGCTTGCACGAGAAGGGCGATGCCGTGCCTCCAACCATCCAGCACGCACTCTCAGCAGCCATTGGCTAGAGCCAACCCAAAAAAGACATTGAGCCCTACGTCGCAAGTGTGCAGAAACAGCAGCAGCGGAAGACGCTTTGGGGAGCCGAGCGTGAGGAATTGCAAGGCCGCGGCCGTGTTTGCTCTGGCATGCATGCACGATGCAGGTATCCGGCGCCCTTGCCTCGCCGCCACGGCAACATCGCACTGGACGTTACCCTACGCCGTTCCATCTGACACGTTCACGTCATAGGTAGTTAGCCCGTCGACGCAATGGAAGCCTTGCGTGCGTATTTGTATTTGTATTTGTATTTGCTCTGCACGGCACAGGAGGTCTAGCCGGCGCGCGGCTCGTGGGCAGCCTTGCCGCTTTACGACTGGCTGACTGACTGCCTGCGCGGAGAGCAGCATTCCCAGCGCTCGAGCCGGTTTGGCTTTGCTACCTAGCTAGCTGTTTGTTATACCACGAGCAGGCCAAACCCATGGAACCAACCCGGACCTGTTTCTCTCTCTCTCTCTCTCTCTCTCTCTCTCTCTCTCTCTCTCTCTCTCTTGCTTTCCCTCGCTCGCTCGCTCTCTCGGGGAGAACGGGAAACACGCGCCACGGTTACCCAAGGGCTCGCTCGCATTACGACTGAAATAAACGGACCCCGCACCGCGCCGTCCGTCGTGGAAGGCAAGGCAAGGAAGGAGATACCTAGGCAGGCAGGCACGACGTCGTCTGATGTGGCCGTTCCGTCTCCTTGCACGCACGCACTCACTCAGTCACTCACGAACTTGCTCTGCATCGCCATACATACCTACTGTACATCCGTACGCGCACTCGCATACGTAGTCAAGCAACCTCACACCTCCTCTGAATCCTGCCTTCTCTCTCTTTCCTTCTCTCCCTACCTACCTCACCTCGACAGCCTCTCCTCCCTCATGACGCCAAGTGGGTTTGAAACACAGCCTTAGACATACACAAACGCACACACACGCACACACACACAAAGCCAGCTCCGCGCGGCCCCCACGACGCGCCGCACAGCGTCGACCCCTCGTGCCACCTCCCAACTCAGTTCAGAGCACAGCCAGCACCGCACCGCACCGCGCCGCACCGCCGAGTACAAGAGCACCACTCCTTGCACGGACAGCGGCGCTCCCAGCCCGTCCAAAAGCGAGGACCTTCGCCCTCCTCCCCACCACGCCGCACCAATACACACCCCCGATGCGCCAGCGCGGCATCCCCCTTACGACGGCAGTGGCGGCGACGATGGCCGCGGGCGCGGCGCTTGCGCGCGCGCAGACATGCTACTTCCCGGACGGCAGCGTGAACGCGGAGTCTGCGCCTTGCGGCGACGGCGACGAAAAAGGAGGAGGAGCGGCCTGCTGCCCGCTGGACTGGAAGTGCCTCTCGAACGGGCTGTGTCGGTTTGCGGCCGAGGACTGGCTGGACCGGTATAGTTGCAGTGATCGGACGTGGGGGGCTGAGGCGTGTGCGCGGGGGGTGTGTACTCATCGTATGTGTTGAGTTTCTTTGTTCTTCTATTGTGGTGGTGCGTTGGTTGAGAGGGAAGGACGAGTGAGTTGACGAACTGCGTGCGGTAGATACGCGCTCGAACGGCACAGACAGCGGCGGCGAGGCCATCGGCGTCTGCCCCGGCGGCAAGTTCTGCTGCAACGGCGACCGCAGCGGCGACTGCTGCAAGGACCGCAGCGCGGTGTATTTCTCGCTGGCGGACGCGCGGGTCGTGGGGAGCATAACGGCGCTGCTGACGCCCAGCTTTCCGCTTCTGTCACCAACGATGGGCCCCGAGTCCGCGAACACGGACGAGAGCGAAGCCTCCACCCTCTCCTCTTCTTCTTCTCCCTCTTCTTCTTCCGCCTCCTCCTCCTCCTCCTCTACCTCCCCGCCACCAACAAGATCATTCCTCCACACCGCCGCCGACGGCACCATCGCCTTCGCCCCCACCACCGCAACCAAAACGTCCCTCACATCCGACGCGGCCGGCCGCGTCTCCACAGTGTACATCCTCACGACCAGCACGCCACAAGGCGCCAACAACAACTCCTCCTCCAGCAGCAGCCCCACACGCACGACAACGCTCGGCCTCGCAGTCGGGATCCCGCTGACGTTGCTCGCTGTCTCCGGCACCGCGGTGCTGGTCTTCCTGCTCCTGCGCCGGCATCGCCGCAGACGCGGACGCAACGCTGTGCAGGATGTGGCGCATGCGGACAAGGAAGAGAAATGCGTTTCGGAACTTGATGGGTTTCCGAAGGCTGATACGCGGGGCGGGACGCATGTCGCGCCGGCATGGGTGGGTGGCAACGGCAAGGGCGGGAGAGAAAAGGGCGGAGGACTTGGCGTAGGTGCCGCACACGCGCGCACAGTTTCCGAGATCGAGGGCCGCGAGGTCGCCATGGCGCCTGTGGAGCTGGATGCGACGATGACGACGACGACGACGACGACGGCTACGACGGCTACGACGGGGACGGGGACGGGCACAGCGACATCGTCATCTGCGGGCACGGCTGCGCTGGCGCCGGAGACGAGGGCGGGGGCGGGGATTGAGACGGGGATTGCGGCAGCGAGGCCAAGCACGCCTCGCACGACATCGTCGTCGCCGCCGCCACAGGAGCTAGGGAATAACACGGCGGTGCCACGGACGCCGCGGACGCCGCCGGGGCAGAGCGCTGCTGGCGGCGGCGGTGGCGCTGGCGGTGGTTTTGGTAGCGACGAGGCGATGCTGGTGAGTCCGCTTGCAGAGGGGGAGGGCGTGGGGCACGGGTGGCGGAGCGTGGGCGGGCGGGGAGGGCGCGCGGGTGTTGGTGTTGGTGCTGGTGGTGCTGGGGGGTACGAGGGGCTTGTGAGCCCGTTGGTGGAGGCGGGGGGGTGGGCCGGAGGAGAAGGTAGTCGTGGTGCTGCTGGGACAGGAGCCAGGGCAGCACAGGCGCGGTATATAGCGTATCGGCCGCCGGGGGGTGCGGAGCTGCCATAGGTAGGTAGGTAGGTAGGTAGGTAGGAGGGTGGTGTGTGGTGTGGTTCAGGCGGCAAGGCGGCAAAGCGGCTGCTAATAGCCTAGGTACTGACTGGCTGGTTAGTTGTGTTGGGTTGTCCCTGATAGATGTACCTGTATGCGCATTGTGGTTTTCTTGCGAGCGGCTGGCGGCGTGCCCGGTTGTTGCTTTTGAGTTTTGCGTTTTACTGCGGTGTGGCTGGGTTGGGGTCTTGGGGATGAAGATGGTTTAGGGGAGTGGTTGGTTGCTTACGCTCAACTAGGTGCCTGTGTAACTGCTGTAGGTGTTCTGATAGGTAGGTATGAGTAGATACTAAGCTGCTGGTTATGATCTTTTTTGAGAGAGCCGCTTGGGCGAAGAGACGCCGAAGTCCTCGCGCAACAACAGTAGTGTTGACGAAGTCCGAGTCTATCGCGTTCGAAAGGGCACCGCTGACTTTAAGCCCCTTAGATCAGATGAGTTGTGGTTTAGCGCGTACGCTCGCCCAGCACTCTCTCTCGCGGCTCTCTTTACCCAGGCTCATTGAAGCAAACATATTGAATAGCAGTAGAGAGCGTTGGTCTTTTTGAATGTGCTTCATAGACGTAAGGAGTGCCGTAGTAACTCTAAAAGCTAAGGTGCAGATATGCGAAGTATGCAATCAAGGTGTTTCAAGTAGGGTTAGGGGGCGTTCCTCACGGTAGCTCAAGAAAAGAGTACACTTAGCCATAAAGGGCAACGCGACGCCAACACTGACAAGTTACCTACTATTAGTAGCACCTAGTGAGCACGCAAACGGCCCGGCCCGGCCCGGCCCCGCACGCCCATGTAAGGCGTGAGAAGAGGGGAGTCGATGTCTCAAACAAAGCGGGGTCGTGAGAGTTCGATGACAGTGGCGTGGTTTATAAGAAATAGGCGGCGCGAGCGGTGCGACGTCGAGGTACTACTTCCGCATAAGGGTTTCTGAGCGCGACTTTGTTGTTAACTCCGCAGAAGGTATTACACAATGCTTGCTGCGCCTGCTTATACATCCGCCGCTTCTTGTGCGCCTCTTGATGTAGCCTTTCCGCTTTCTCTTCCCTCTACAGGCGGCGCGACGGCAACGTTGCAACTTACGCTTGGCGGTTAAGTGCACCCCGCTCCTGGGGCTACTCAGTCAGCAGCAATGTTTACGTGAGAGGAGGGGGGGAGGAGAGATATAAAGCTCGTCAGCGAGCATCGTTTTCCATCTCTTGTTCCTCGTCAAAGCTCCTCGAAGCAAGCATATCAAACACATTCCTCCACACTCCTCCACACTCCTCCATACTAAAGCCCCACCATGAAGCTTTCCACTGCACTGGTACTGTTCGCTACGCTGCTCCCCTTCGCCGCCGCAGGCCCCTGCTGCAATTCCAAAAACGGCAATTGCGGTGACGGCACCAGAGGAACCCCCTGCTGTGGCTACAGGACCTGCAATATCTTCTGCTGCGACTGCGGAGGCGGTAAGTAATCTCTCTACCCACCTTTTTCTTTACGGTAAAGCTCGAGGATGCACTGACATGCATATGCGTTATAGGTTGTCGACACAGCATCTCTCTCAACAAATTCACCCTTGCGCGTCTGCAGTCGAAGCATGCGTCGGGTGCGGAAGAGGCTTTTGAGCTTGCTAAAGAAGCTGATACTGGCGAGCTTACTCTCCGTCAGTATACCGAGTACATGGGCGTGGCGGCTGACGACCCCGTCTACGTTGACTGGTTTTACAAGTATGTTGCAGAACGCTTGATATGCTACCGTGGGAACTGGTACTTACAAGTGATGAATGCAGACACGACACAAATGGCGATGGCGTCATCACTGTCGACGAAATCCGCCTTCAGGACGAGCTGGAGTTGTAGGACTTGGTAGGTTTGGCCTCCGCCTGATGTTAAGACAGACACTCTTTTGAAGTTACGGTAACCGAAGCGTGACGTGGTTGGACTGTTTTGAAAGTATGACCAACACTCTTTTGCAGCTTGGTGAAGCTATGATGCTTTACGGTTGAAGGCGTTGAAACAGTTAAAATTGATTTGCCAAAAGTTGAGGAAGGCGCCGTCCTTTTCGTCTTCGTAGCCTTCGCGTGCCTTGCTAGGAACAATTCAGTATTTTTCTTTCTATACAGTGAAACATTAGCATCCTGCATTGGCGCGGAATCACCCCTCCTGTCAGTATCCTTGCCTTGATCATGCATGTCATCAAGTCCCTGCAGTGAAGCCATGGAATGGGGCACGACTTCGAATGTCAATACCGGAGCCTGACAGCAGCCGCCGTCCAATCCCCAACGGCCACAGCTGTCCCAACCAAGCCACAAGATCCCGAGACCAACACCAGAGTACACAACAAGCCCCAAGCCTTGCCGTCCACGCCAATGCTGACCGGCGATATCGAGTCCCGGCTCCTCACGTTATCGCTCTCAAAATCTCACTCGTCCACGGGCACCGCCATTGTCCACCGTTGCTCGATCACGGAAAGGCAACTCGTAGCGAAAACCTCCTTGATTGAACGATGGCTGATAAAGAAAAGAAGACGATCCAGTCGCTTCTTAGCACTCGGTGCACGAATTGTACACAAAGGCTGCAGGACTGTCGAAGATAACATAGTGTAATCCTAAGCTCGGTAACGGTTAGTCGTTTGCGAGGGTAGAGCCGCATGCGGCAGCAGCGACAGGAGAAGAAAAAGAAAAGAAAACAAAAGACAGAACGAAAAATGCCCGTGCTAAACATACCTGCCCTGCCCCGCAAGAAGCATGCACAGAATCTGCGCCTGCCATCAGTAGACCCCACGTCCCTAGATAGAGTTTTACAACACAGCGGAGCGATGGTCAGTGTATCTTGTGCAAAACATGACTGTGATTATGACCCGAGAGACGAATGCCAAAAAAACTCAAAAGATTTCAAAAGCTCCTGGCCTACTACGCCGCGGTCAAGATAGCAAGAACCCACAGCACCATCAACACGCAAGTTAAAAACGTCCACAATCCACCAAACAACTCTCCCCAATGCAAACCACATCCGCCGCCCCGTCATCGGCGATCAAAGGCAGCTCGCGCCGCCCAATCACACGATTCCGAGAGACCCAGACGACGATCAAGGGACAGATTGCTCCGTCCCGATTATCTGCCCAAGCCGCTCTCAGAGGAACCACTTAGCGCCAGCCGAAGCCTACGCTGTCATGGTTCCCCCTCGAGCACGGCACCAGTGACCCAGAAAAGAAAAAGAGAAAAGGGAAGAGAAAATCCAAGGAAACAAAACAAAATCAGAGCAAGGTGAGAAAGCATCAGGTCTCGAGCGCGCCCACGCAACCTCCTTACGTCGCATTAGAATGCCATTCCGCCGAGCCTTCCAAATGCGCTTGTAACGCTCTTCCAGTGATTCGTCGCACTCAAAAGCTTCTACTCGTACTAGGTTGCTCGTCGGGGGCTGAGTCTTGGTCGCAGGTCGTCGAGAGCAGTTGGAATTGGAGAAATAGTCGCCAGCCAGGCAGCCGCCTTGCCTTAAGCAGGCTAGCGTGACAGTCCCATGGGTGCGGCGTCCCGGAAAAACGCAGCAGCCGGCTATCTTCACTCCCGCTTGCCGCTTCAACCACCACCGCGTCCGTGTCAACCTAGGTAACGCAACCCTCGCTTGCTTTCGTCATCACAAACAGCAACAACAACAACAACATGATTGCGCTCGGCCTCGAAGGCAGCGCCAACAAGCTCGGCGTGGGCATCATCTCGCACCCTGCGCCTGGCAAAGAGCCCATCGTCCTCGCAAACCTGCGGCACACGTACAACTCGCCGCCCGGCGAAGGTTTCCTGCCCAAAGATGTCGCGCGCCACCACCGTGCTTGGGTCGTCCGCCTCGTGAAGCAAGCCATGCGCCAGGCCGGCCTATCTCCTGCCGACCTTGACTGCATCTGCTACACCAAAGGCCCTGGCATGGGCGCCCCGCTACAGAGCGTCGCTATTGCCGCGCGAACGCTGTCGCTCATGTGGGACAAGGAATTGATTGGCGTGAACCATTGCGTAGGACGTATGCTTTGCCCTGCCCTGTCCACGCCGCCAGCTTAGGCTAATAATGGTTTGCAGACATCGAAATGGGTCGCGCCATCACCGGTGCTCAGAACCCTGTCGTCCTCTACGTTTCCGGCGGAAACACCCAAGTCATAGCCTATGCAGCACAGCGCTATCGTATATTTGGCGAGACGCTCGACATAGCCATTGGAAACTGCCTCGACCGCTTTGCGCGCACACTACGCATACCGAACGACCCCGCCCCGGGCTACAACATCGAACAGCTGGCGAAGAAAGGCAAGCATTTACTTGATCTTCCGTATGCCGTCAAAGGAATGGACGTTAGTTTCTCTGGAGTCAAGGCGGCAATTGACGAGCTTGCTGTCAAGATTGATGAAAGTCTTCCCGAGGATCAAAGACTGAAAAGCGAAGAAGATGGCGAGCTTATAACGCCCGCTGATTTGTGTTTTTCTTTGCAAGAGACCATTTTCGCAATGTTGGTCGAAATTACAGAGCGTGCTATGGCGCATGTTGGGTCTACGCAGGTCCTTATCGTGGGAGGCGTAGGTTGCAATGAAAGGCTGCAAGAGATGATGGGCCTGATGGCAAGAGACAGAGGTGGAAGTGTCTATGCGACGGATGAGAGGTTCTGCATCGATAACGGCATCATGATAGCCCACGCTGGGCTGTTGGCACACGAGACTGGCGTCAAGTTGCCATTTGAGGAGACCACCTGCACACAAAGATTCCGAACAGACGAGGTGTTTGTGAAATGGAGGGACTAAGCGAAGCGGCGATTGCCATGAAATGATGGCCCCATGTAGGTCGTTGCTGTAAGAGTAAAATTAAACTCGATCGGGCGGGGTGGAGCTTGTACTCGAACTGACGCCAGTGGTAGCGGCAAGAGGTGGGTCAGGCGAGGCAAACATGGTAAGGAGAGCCGGGTCCACTGCGATCTCGCTGGCAGGAGCAGATGTGGTGGCGGGACTGCCCGGGGAAAGGAAGTCAGGAGTGGCGAACCTTCCCAGCGGGTCCGCCTCATTATGAAACATGAATCCGAGGTCGAACGGCGTGTTCTCCCGGTCTAATGCTGTAACCGCCGCAGAAGGAGACTGCGGGGGAGAGGGGGAGGGGGACGAGGAGCCAGGAGACGAGAAACCGGAAGATGAGGAACCGGAAGATGATGAACCGGAAGATGATGAACCGGAAGATGATGAACCGGAAGATGATGAACCGGAAGATGAGGAGGGAGATGAGGAGCCAGAAGATGAGGGGGGAGACGAGAGGGAAGATGTGGAGGCGGACGTGGAGGAAGACGAGGGAGATGTTGTAGGATGGCGGAGCCAATATTTAACTTCGCTGTTGTCCTCCAACCAATCCTTCTGCACCATGTACTCTCCCGCAGCCTGCGCCGGCCAGGGGTACGTCGTCCGCTTCATAAATGTTGTGATTCTGGAAGGGGACATCCTCGCCGTCGGTTTCGTACGCCAAGCGTGGCCGGCAGTCGATGGCATTGGGGTAGCGGTGCGGGAGCGGCAGCGCTTGCGGCGGGCGTGGCGGTTCCATTCACCCTCTTCATCTTCGTCGTCCTTTTCGTCGTCGTCAGCCCGTGACCGCTTTCCGAGGCTGGAGGAGGAGGAGTTGGAATCGGAGTCGGAGTTGTCGTACAGCATGCCCTCCTCCCAAGCTGCATTTTCCAGAGGCCACCATTCACGTATCTTTCCACAGCGTGTGGTGCCGCGCTTCTCTGTACGTCGCAGTTTGTACCTGCGGACAGGGAATTGTTTGGTCCAGTGCACGTGGCGAGTCGGCGACGGCGTCGCTTGACTGGTGGCGCTGTCGGTGTCGACGTCGGCATCGTCGTTGGCATCATCGTCGGGATCATCCTCTGCTACCTCGGCAACAGGAGGAGAGCGGGTCGTCGAGGTTGGAGTTGAGGAAAGGGACGAGAGCGGAGACGACGAAGGCGAACGAAGACTGACAATGGGGGGGTCGTCGGTCTCGATCGACTCCACAACATCACTTCTGGGGAGGAATGTCAGTGCTAGCTGTCTGCTCTGGGAACAAACGTGATCAGGAAAGGGCATACCCAACTTCGGGCGACGACGACCATTCGCGACGCTCAGGAACGGCTGGAGCATCACTTCTATAACGGATGTCAGTAAAAAGTTGATACTACGCACTAGAACTACTCACTCAACCAGAGAGTCATCAACAGTGACGGCCACGGAACCAGCAAGGCGGACCGTACTGGTTCGGGCGCGCGACTCACTCACACCTTCTTCAGGTGCAACAGAACCTTCAGGCGTGTCCTCAACCTCACCTTCACCCTGATTGCTGCTGCCATCAGCAGGAGCGGGGCTGCCAGCAACCGAGTCCGCGTTGGAGGGGCCGGCAGCAGCGGGAGACGGGGAGGGGGAGGCATCTCGGATTTTGACGGTTTGTTGACCGCGGAAGAAATCGACACGTGCGCGCACGACGTCAGAGGTGATGTCGAGGAGGAGTGCGAGCTTGTCGAACTCTGCTGCAGAGATAGGGTCACCTAGACCGATGAGGTGAACTAACAGCGTGCATTCGCGAGCTGCGGTCCACTTGTACGGCTGTGAGAACTTGTTAGTGACATAGCGCACAGGGTAAAACGTGAAATTAGTGAGGCGGCTGAAGGGAGTGAGATAGAGAGCTGTCGACGGCTGATGTGTGAGGTTAAGGGCGTTGCTGGCAGCCACTGCAGGCGGGACGATGTGGAGGTGTGGAAGTGGCACAGAACAAGTTAGCAAGACGTACCTTCGGTGCCGTATTCCGAGCTGGTGTAGGAGGCTTCAAGGACCTTGGCGCCTTCGCAGGGGCGCGTCTTCTGGCCACCTTTGGCTGAGGCACCGGAGTGGCAGAGCGCTCGTAGGACGCCTTTGTTGCGGCGACTGTCGCGGGGCGAAGAGAACGAGGAGACATTGCTGGTGAATGTCGTGTGAGAGGTGACTTTGCGACGGTGGTAATTGTTGTTATGGTGGTAATGCTGGCGCAAAGTCGATGTAAGGTGATGGTTGTTGGGTTTGTGTTGGTGCTCAAGAGGTGAAGGATATGGTAGTTTCAAAAGCGGAAGGCACAACAACAGGTTTCACATGGCAACGCGCTGAAGTGAAATTTTCACCCACAACGCGCCGACACTCCGACAAGGTGAAAGAAAAATAAAAGCAGACTGCAGTGCAAGTGGACCGACCGATACCGACTGCACCTAGGAGGGCAGACCATATGAACCTCAATGTAGGTAGGTGACATCATCCAAAAGGCAGACAATGACAGCAGACTGAAGCGCCACAGAGCCATGCCATTCACATGCACACACAAAGGACTGCGGTGCTTTCTCAACCCTTAACGACTTGGATCGCACTCAGTAGTGCAGGCTTTTTTTCCACCAACCATTTAAAGGAAAACAAAAGTCCGAACGATATATGGAATGCAAAAAGCTTTTCGAAAGAGGCAGTACCTACTGCTGTGGACAGCCTACCTGAATTTTCACTTCCAATCTAGACAGCGCACCATGCTAAAGCGCGTGGCGCTCCTACCTGGCGATGCCAAGTTTCTTTGTCGCGCTTTGAGGATCTGCTCTTCACGCCACTAATTGTTCCATTCGCCAGATTCGCCAACGGTTCCAAGGCGCACAGCCATCCCTCAGACCGGCAGCGAGTGTTTTAGATTCCCGCATATAGCGACACATTTAGATCTGACACTTGCCGCAGCTTTTTCTATGTTTACACACCCCACAAAGGCGGAACAACCGAGGCAAGCGCAGCGAAGCATCGACGATGACAATAGCACACAGAGCCCCTATCGGCGTGGCCGCACTCACTCACGCCAGCGATCAACCATATAGCCGACGATCGGACAACCGTATAAAAGAGAGTTATAATGAGCATCAGGTCTGGCAGGGCCGACGGGCGCCACGGCTTTCTCGCTCGGAGATGGCTTGAGTCAGTGGCTCAGCACATGAGGAAGGGATCCGGATATAGGTGTTTTCAGTGGAAAAATGAGGCGCTCGTACAGCAGATTGCAGTTTGCGCTCAACCGCGTCGATCCTCTGCACCGCCTGCAACCCCTGAAAGCGCACCTCAGCAGGCCGCCACGACGCGCCGCAGACATGCAGGCAGGCAAGCAGGCGATAGAGTCGCGGGATGCCGGATGAGGCCGCCGGCAGCGGGCGTGGGGGTTGAAGCGACGGGCCTGGGCGGGCGAGGGGAGCACGGGGAGCAGCA
Source organism: Aplosporella prunicola CBS 121167 (assembly GCF_010093885.1). Taxonomy (NCBI): domain Eukaryota; kingdom Fungi; phylum Ascomycota; class Dothideomycetes; order Botryosphaeriales; family Aplosporellaceae; genus Aplosporella; species Aplosporella prunicola. The sequence continues at coordinate 80,489 of NW_022983538.1, forward strand.
GCAGAGGCATGAGATGAGGTTTGGGCGGTGAAGGGCAGTCGGAGATTCGCGGAGTTTCGGGCCTAGGCTTGCCGGGCCCCAGCAGGCCAGGGCCCGTAGGGCTGACGAGCAAAAGCCGCCAAGCGCTTACCGGGCTTCTCGCTCAATGACATCTCTCACCCTCGGCCTCTTGCTTCCACACCCCCTACCGCGTTGCTGCCTTGGGGCCGTCCTCGTGGTTGCCTTGCTGAGCCGCAGCATCGCAACATCATGCCATTTCAGCCGTCGCCACTCAGCAGCTCCCTCTACACAATCACCACTCATCTCTACCTACTTCTCTGCATGCTGATCCTCAGCAAACGACGGGGCTTGGCGACCCGCCTCCCCACATCCACCGTCACTGACTCTCGGACGAGCCCGAACAGCGCCTAAACCCTCACGGGCAACGCCCGGTTTCCAAAATAGGCCTGCCGTAGAGGGTCCTGTCACGGGCCCGCAATCCGAGGCGCAGCAGCGGATGACGAGAGGCAAACCCACACTGAGTCTGACCTCAACTCCATCCCAAGCCCCGGCAAAGGCATCGTACTGGACCCCCGTGTGGTCTAAGCCGCAGCTCTCGGATCACGCATTGAGCACCTGGCTGGCTCTATCCTTAGTACACCCAACGTTGATACCGCAGCAGCAGCAGCAGCAGCATGCTGCGGTTACAGTCTGCGAAACACCTTGGATATAAGTAAGTCCCAGGCGTGTTACCATGGCCGCCATCACTCTGCAATCCATCAGTTGTTCTCTTCTTCTCTTCGCAAAAGCCAGATATCCTTTCCTATCTTCAGCATCTGCATCTGCATCTACTTGCGTCCTTGCATTTACCCGAGAACTCCCACCACCCCAGCTCGTCTGCATTACCCAATCCATCCATCCACCCATCTATTCGTCTCTATTACCTTTTCTATGGGCCGTGGTGGTTACAATTAAACCCGTCTGAACCACCAATCACCGAACCGTCATCTCAACCTTGTCATCCAATCATCCCATACTATTTCACCCATTGAGGCCCCCCACCCACTCCACCCTCGCCAAAATGTGCATCCGCCTCGTGGAGAAATACGCCGTCTGCGGCTGCACCTACCACGTGCACTCGATCGACCCCTGCGCGAGCTACGGGCACCACGCCGTCGTCGACCGCGTCGTTAGCGTCGGGTATTGCTGCACGTCGCACGCGAAGACGACGGCAGTGCACGCGTAGTAGCACAAGGCGACGTAGGCCGGCGCACCGCAACCCAACCACACTCCTCATCTTTGCTCTACCTTTTTCCGATTTGCTTCCGCAAACACTCCCTACTGCTGCCCGGTGCAGCGTGGATGCGAACATGCGAACCCGAACCCGGTATTGCTGCATGCATGCACTTCTTGTGCGCCTGCGTGCCCGCTTGCTGGGTCTCGTCCTGCATCATGCATGCTGCTGCGCTGCGGCCTTCTTACGACGGAGCTGGACTCCGTCGACTTTTCCTCTCAATCACCACGCGCTGCGCGTTCGCCTCTCTACCTACCTGCCATGTGCCTCGCGGCGCAAGGTTCCGCAAGCGGGACAAGAGCAGGATTTCGTCATTAGACAATGAGACCAATGCTCTAGACGAGTCCTTGGTTTGTGTTTTTCGATTTCGGTTTTTTGGTTTTTGGTTTTTGTTCTTGAAGGATGTTGTTCAGCAAGCGGCATTTCCTGGCGTTTTCACCTTTCTCTCGGATTGAGTTTCTGTCTTTCTGTTTATTCGAGCGCTTGCGCGGATGTTGTTCTGCATGGCATCGCATGGCATCGCATGGCATCGCATCGCAGCGCACGCAATGCGTCTCTGCTCCTTTCTCCCTTCAACATCTTCGGCGTTGTATTGCATTGCATCTGCATCTGCATCTGCATCAAAGCGGCGTTCAAAGCGGCATGCCATTGGCATTTGATCCCTTTTAGCTTTACCCCACTTCTTCACTTCTTGCTCTTTCTGCTTTTTATATACACGGCGCACCCCTCTACCTATTCCTCTAGATAGTAGCCAGACAGCACACGTGACCTCGCGCCACGCCGCTCCGAATCCACGATTTGATTTCTGCATCCTAACTCCATCGTCCCTTCTTCAAGTGCCAAAACCACTCTGCCTCATGCCTATTTATCTAGCAAACCATAGGTACCAACAACAAAACAGACACGCTCACGCCACCACCGGCAACGGTTACCTAGGTATGCATCACCACCGCCGCCGCCGCCGCCGCTGTGGCCGAGCCGAAGCCCGCCCGCCCTCGCCCTCGCCCTCGCCACAGCGCTCGTTCCTGGCCCCCAAGCCCAACCCGGTTCCGCGGTCGCGGCCACGTGGGCCTGCGCCGCGGAGCGCTGACTTGGCACGCCTAGGTACCCAGTTCGCGGTGGCCCGATCGCGGGGGTCCGGCGTGCTGGGATGCTGTGTGCGTGCACCGCCACGCCACGATGATGCCGTGGCTGGCTGGCTGCCTGGCCGGGTACTGGGCCTCTGCGTCTTTGGTGTGAAGGACGGTCGGTCGGTGGGGTGGGTTGGGTTGGGAGGGCTTGTAGGTAGGGATGTTTTGGGAAGAAGGAAGGAGTGGCGGCTGGTGAGGTTACGTGGGATTGGGATCGGATTGGGATCGGGAAGGGATTGTGATCAGGATCACGATTACGATAGAGCGATTGGGAGCGCGATCCGCGCGATCCGCGCGTGTTTGGCGCCAGGGTAGTGTTCCTACGCAGTAGATGGATGGGTTGGAGGGGCGGGAGACCCGGTCCGCGGAGCTGGGTAGGTAGGTACCTAAGGTAGGTTGGATTGGGTTCGATTGCGCGGGCTGCAGCTTGATCGCGGAGGGGTTGCGAGATGGTATGTGTGGTACCTAGGTATCTGTGCCTCAGGATCAGATAGGCAGGTCTGTACTGTACTGTACGGAGTACCTAGGAGGGGATTGGGCTTTGGCCTTGGCTTTGGCGTTGCCGTGCTAAGTGGGAAAGCTTGCGAGGTGGGGGCTGGATGTCGTGGGGTGTTCGTCATGCGTTAAGCGTGCGCTAGCTAGCTGCCTAGGTAGGTACGCAGTCTATGCGCAGTACCTACATATGGGCTTGTTTTTTGCTTTTTGTGCTGTGCTCTTTTTTTGTGGTCGAGGAGGGCTGGGGCGGCGGTTGCCTGGCTGCTTCCTTCGTTATGCGCTCGCGCGCTGGCGTGGGTCGCATCTTTGCGGGAGTGCCGTGGGCCGTGGCGCGTGAGGCTGGTGTGTGGGGTTGAGGGCGTGCCGCGTGGCTGCGGGCGGGTTTGCGGGCCTGTCTGCGGCTGGGGGCCGTGGGTCCTGCGCCGTGTGTGTGTTGTGCTTTTTTATTTTTGTACTTCGGTACTTGCTAATAGGTAGGTTTTGACCGCCTAGCTACCTAGTTCTTCTATAGCTAGAGTTACGTCACGCGAGGTGGTTGGCTTTCTTTAAACACCTAATTTACGGGAGAAGATAAAAATATGTATATTGGTCCCTTTTAATCACTCATCTACCTTACCAACACAACGTTAAGACAAAACAAAACAAGTGCTTTATTGTAGATATCTATCAAACATTCAGATCAGTCTTAAAAACGCGCTTGCTCCCGAATAGACCACAAAAAACGAATTATTGAAATACAACACAGCGTTTAACTGAACCGCCAGCCGACCAAAAAAGAAAACCACTTTACCATCCCGGTGGGTAGAGACACCATTACATAGATAACCTTTTAACAAGCCATATTCTCTATCACCAGCACTGCTTAAATCGCTATTTAAATTCATAGATCCAATTCCCGAAACGCCTTAACCTGCACAGGTAGAGAGCAAACACACACAACCGCACCTAAACAAACACCTCACGCACCACGCATCCAGACAAACCGCACAAAGAAAACCAAGCAGGCAAAGAAGAATAAACCCTATACCAATACCAATACTACTAATACCGCTAACTACCTCCCTACGCACCAACCATTCCTCCATCCCAGCATATCCATCCCATCGCAGTTTGTTTGTTTGTACTGTACGACACCATACCAAACGACACCGAACAAGCCAAGCCAGGCTACTGAATATCCGTTCTTTCCATTCGCCGTCATGCTTCATTCGTGATTACATCCATGCACAGTGCAGTGCATTGCAGTGCACAATGCCATGTCCATGTCCATCCCCACGTCCATGCTCATAGGTACCCAGTTCCACCCCGTGTAAGTCCAAAATGGCCGAATGAGTCCAAGAAACCCCAAGTCCAATAAAAAAAAAAAAATGAAAGTCAGCCAATCCCGCGCCGTGCCGTGCCCGATATCCGTGTCCGCGTCCGTGTCCGTAGTTCCCTCCTCCCATTCGCTGCTATCCTACCTATCCCCTTTGTGCTGTTTGTTTGTTTGTTTGTTTGTTTGCTGGGTTGTTTGTGTTTTTTCTGTGTGCAGTCCCATTCGCTCCGTCATGTCCCGTTCCGATCTGATCTGATCTGCTCTGCTCTATCCCATTTCCCCAACCCACCCAACTCAACTCAACCAACACATCCGACTTCACCCCCACTCACATCCCTCTCTCAGTTGCCAAAGTAAAGCCTCATAGCAGCAAGCACTCTGCGTCTACAAACCGGGCACTGGTCCACCCGCCTTGCACACGCCAAACAAGCAACCACATGCCCGCAATCATAAAACGCCGCGTCCGCGGCCTCCTCCCAGCAAATGCGACAAAGGCGTTCCTCTTGCTCCGCCTGCCGCCAATGCGTCACTCCCTCGCCGAACCTCCGTCCGCCGCGCCAACCGCCATGATACGCGTTCCCGGACGCGGCCTCGACCAGCGAGCCCTGCCCGTCCGGAAGGTCCCCAGCAAAAGACCCCGTGTACACGTCGCCGTTGGCGTGGATGAGTTGGCCTTGGCCGTGCCGCCGCCCCAGCCGGAACGAGCCCGTGTAGCTGCTCCCGTTGTGGTACCACCGCGTGCCTTGCCCGTGCATCTTGCCCTTCACCAGCGTGCCGACGTACCACTCTGACGAGAAATGGTCCAAAGTGTAGTACCCGTTCAGCGGCGGCGTCGGTGCGAAGCGCATCGCGGTCGCGTAGGCCAGGTAGTCGTGCGGGTCCGGGAACAGGCCGCGCGATTCGAGCGCGTCGCGCTGCGTGTCCGTGAGGCGCGCCATCGCGATCAGGATGCATGCGTTGTGCAGGCCGGCGGCACTGAAAGACTGCGAGGCACGGCTTTCAAGCGGGGATGCGCTGGTGGGGGATTCTTCTTCATAGATGTCGATGGCGATGCTGGCGGGGAAATTGGCGATCTTGCGGATGAACGGCTCAATATGCTCGTTTTTCTTGACCATGGTACTGCACGTCGACCTGAGACGCTGCATCTCAGGATCGAAGGTCTTGAGGAAGAAGTAGATCTCTTCGGTGGGTGGCGTGGCGACGGGCGGTGGAGGAGGCGGGACGGTGATGTCGAAGGGATTGACAAATGGCTGACTTGGGTCTCTTACGACGTCGATGTTGAAAACCGTGCCGTCTTCACCTATGAACGCAGGTGGCGCTACTGGTGGAGGTGGTGGCGGAGGGTGAGTGTGTACAGATCCCGACTCTCCCATCTCTGTGTCATCTCCTTGAGCTCCCGCAGCCAGTAGATCAGCAGCCACTCCCATTTCCTCAGAAACGTCCGCATGGTGGCGGGCAGCCTGAGCCACGACCCCAGCAGCCTCGGCAACCACCACGTCCATCTGCTCATTCGTAGGTGCTTCCGCAGTGCCTTCATCGTCATCGTCCGGATCGCTCATGAGGGTATCTTCGACGTGAACATTGGAAGAGGTGGTGTTTCTGGCATGATCAATGTCCTGAGACGTGCCTGGACTATTTTGGTCCGCTGGTACCGCGACCGCGCCATTGGAGTTGGATTCAGTCTTCGGTAGCTCAGGTAGTGTTGGGAGATCCGCCACGTGCACCCATATCCTACGCTCAGGGTAGTCGCTCGCGACTGACTTGATCATACCCATCTCGGTGCCCTGGCCACTAAACTGCTCGAATGTCGTGCTGCTCCGCAGGTTTGGCCGATGGGAGGTACCTTGGGCATGGTCGAAGAACCAGAATTTGCATTGTCGAGGATCCTGGATGCGTTCAATGGCAGAGGCGATTGCAGCCCGAATAACATCTGCCGTAGCCGTGGGATGAACGTGTATGGTACGAGCAAGCTTTAAACGTTGATATTTGTGTTCGTTCGGGTCGATCATGCCAGGCCCATGATGCATCAAGAAAGATTGTGAGTCGAAGACTTCAAAGTCTATCATCTGACCTTCCGCAAGCTTGCTGTTAGACTCCTCCTCCGAGGACCGCTTGAGCCATTCCGGCACGTTCCAAACTGGCTCTGAACCTGCAAAGGCATCCGATGCGATGTCGTTTCGGACAAACAAAAGGATATATGCCAACGGTCTTTTCGGATCACCGCCTTCGTGCATGTCAACCGCCTTCTTTGTCAAGCATACCACGCGATTCTCATCCTTGGCATCATAGTATGCATACCACTTTCCACCGAGACCGGCCGGGCGTAATACGGAATAGTATGAACCAGACTGCAAGCTGTCTTTGTGTGCGACGAACCCGTAGAAGACATAAGCTTTGCCCTTGACATCGACGACGTCCTGGAACGCGACCTTGTCCGAGAGCTTCTTCATGGTGCGAGAACTGGTGTCGAATTCTTGGCGTTCAAGTTCGATGTGCAATATCTCAGGCGGCCGATGACCCTTGTGGGTGAGATTTGATGCCTTGTCAATGGCAATTTGGATGTCGTTACAGTTCTTGACGGGTACACGATAGCTCGGGTGGTTGGTGAGACGATCCCTTTCAGGACCAAAAAGCTCCTTGAACCTCATAGCTTGCGGTGTGCCTGTCAGTTCCAGCTCGAGCTTGGCCCTCAAGATTTCCCAAAGTTGGATCACGTCCAGTTTCCCCAAATGCTCATCAAACCCGTACCATTCTAACGCATCCCAGATCTCTTCCAAATCAATGGCCTCGCAACCAGGCTGGACATCGGTGCGCATTCTGTACAAAGTACGTTGGAGTGCAGCAAGGAGTGGTTTCGGACGCTTACGCGCCTCGGTGACTGGATCCGGAACGGTGACGCTGTAGAGGAATTCCCGAAAAGGCCTCAGAAGCATCCAAGATGAGATTGCAGAAATTATGTTACCGTCATGTGTGCTGTACTCAGGATCGCAGAGACCTTGTAGTCCGGTCATCGCAAAGTTGTCCCAACGATTGTCCCGGCCATGATGCTCCCAAAGGCAACCGGTTTCGTCGTCGACGACGCGAATGTAGCAAGTGAAGGATAGAGTATCATTCCGAAGCAGAGCTTGCCGCTGGCCTCGATGGCGCCGATGAATATCCTCATAAGGACCGTGGAAGCGCGTCCAACCCCAGTCCGTGGAGTTGGGGCCAAACCTGTGGCAACATGACTTGTAGTAGTTGACGCGCGGCTCTTGGGGGTTATAAATGACGACAGCGACTTGCGCTGCGACGCTAGGGCGCTTTAAAACTGGATCCGTAAGTAATGGGAGAGGCGTCTCTTGGTATTCTTTCGGTGTAGATTCCTGAAAAAAGTGTTGTGGTGCACCGTGACGCGATGCCTTGGTGGCATCTTCCGCAGTCCCTTGATTGGAGGGACCGCTGTCTTTCCTATCGTCGTCCTTTTTAACAGAGAGACATTCCACGTAAACGCTCAGATACTCCGTATCGTTGCCCTTGGGGTAGAACTTGATTTGCCAGTCATACCCTCCCACATTGGCGGCAGGCGATCTCATAAGGTATTCCTTGTTCGGGTTCTCTCTGTTGCCGTTGTAGTGATCTAACGTCCAATGGAAGCGGCCACTCGGTCCTGCAGTGTACTCCGGCTCATTGAGAGCTGTGAAAGTGCGGCTTTCCCAGTGTTCATCTGCGCAACCATTTAGTCCTCAGAGGGTTATCTGACGAGTTGATATGTGACTTACGATCCAAGGCGCTAACTTCGCCCGCAGCCTCTATCTCCCTCAGCTCATCCTCGCTAGGGACCGAAGTATCCTCACGAATTTCTCTCCAACGGGGCATGTCGTCCTCGTCGTCGTCAGAAGAATCCTCGTGCTCACCTCTTGGCGAAGGTGGATCAAGATGAGCAATGGGCGCTGGTGGTGGAGGTGGCGGCAGTGACGCAGGGCGACTGTCGCCGGAGTCGACAGAGCTGCCGTGGGAATTCACACGGACGAGGTTCTCGTTTACTTCAGGCGCGGGTGTGCTGCCTGTTTGTGAAGTATGAGTAGCGGAATGATCTGCGGGAGCACCGTCCATCGAGGCGGCTGGAACGAGACCAGGAGCTTGTGCGAGGCTGGCGACCTGGATGGTGCCTGGCATGTCTGGCGTGGTGTCCATAGCGTCGTGCGCGTTATGAGTACGCGGCTCGAGCGCGGACCCAGTCTGGTGATTCGTTTGCGACTCGCCTGCTCCTACCGAGCTCGCGGTGCCGTCCATGTCTGAAGCTTCGGAGGCGTCGTCGTCGTCTTCGTCGTCGGAGACGTCGTCTTCCTGATGCGAGGCAGGCAAGGCGGTAGGGGCGGGCGTGTGAATGTCTTCGGCATGCGCAGTGGGAGGGAATCGAGGGCTGCGCGGGCTGTGGGGGCTCTGCGGGCTGCTGCGAGGGAAGGCAGCAAATGTCGCAGGCGAGGGGGAGCGCTGAGCGAACAGCAAAGGCGGAGGATCTCTGCTCGCGGTGACGCTCATGGTGACTCAGCACGGGAACAGGCAGGGAAGGAGGTCGAGGTTTGGGTGGTGAGGGCGGGCGGCGGTAGATGAAGCTCCCTGGCTTATCGGCGGAGCAGAGTCAGAGGCTCCACGTAAGACGACATGCATGTACAACACTGGCCCAGTCGGTCGCGGGGGTAGACAGGCGGGAGGCGGTTCATTTATCTGGCAGGCTGCAACGGTGCTACGTAGAGTACAGTGCCATCCATGGACCCGCAGCCTCACTCCTGCCCGCCCGCGAGAGCTATGGCCTCGCCCGAGCTTCTCCACTGTCGCGCCATACCCGCCCGGGCCTAGCGCCCCGCGCCCTCCAGCACTGCAGCCTGCCCGCCTCCACGCGCGCCCGTGATGTGGTGTTTCAGCACTGCACCAATCGTGTCGGCCTGCATCCCCGTGGCATGATTAGGCATTGGCTGATCACTGGCGATCTCCAAGCCTCTGTGGCCTCCTCCAGGCCTCCAGCTTACCCAAAGTGCCTGACAAGCAACACGTCCCTCGACGCCACTTGTGCTCTGTGGGCTTGCGGAGATTTTATAGACGAGACCAGCTGCTGGAAAAAGTCGTTCGGAGTAATTCTACGCTACAGCCAAGGTTAGCACATGATGGGTGTACGGAGGAGGAGTTTATAGAGGTAGCTTGTGGTGCGTTCGTTCGTTCATTCATGCCCGTCTGATACGTGTACCTTTGTCTACCTCCCACCGAAGTTGCTGGAAGAAGCCTACCTAGGCGATAGATGACCCATTGTCTACGGGGTACCTGCTGTCCCCTGATGATCATCTTTCCACATGGAACTCGGTGTCTTTGACTGAAAACGAGCACGCGCGCCCCTGTGGACTTCGCGGGATTGCTTTGTTGAAAACGTCTGATGCAACGATGCCACGCACACAATGGAAAGACATGGCCGGGCGCCACAAGTCCAGCCAAATGCCGTGTTGCCACACGTGATGGACAGAAATTCTCCCGCAAGACGCGACGTCATTGGCCAGGCGATCCGCCTTAGCTAAGCAAGGACCCTCGACGGCGGGCCCACCAGGCATTTTCCACAATCCACTCCCCTTTGCGCGTGGCTGATCTAGCGCTCGGGCCCGCCCCTTGTCGCACGCGTGACGCCCGCTGCCAGCCGGGGCTGATGGGCGATTCTCAGGCAGGCCAGGACGAGGGGATGCAGGCGTTCGGCAGGCCTGCAGCAGCAAGTCTGTCGCCTGGCCCTTTCCCGCCCGCTGGGCCGCAGCGCCCGTGTGTGCGTCGTTTCTTCTGCGCGACGCCGAGGCTGCCCCCCGATCTGAGTCCTGACACACCCTCAACGGGCTGTGCATGGAAGCGTGCCGCGAAACCTCTTAGCTCCTTGTCCGGGTCGGGCCAACCATGCGTCACCGCAGCACATCTTCAACAGCCGGCCAATGGCGACGGCGGCCGCATCTGCCAGCGGCATTGGAATCTGCGGGTCGACTCGGGCTTTCCCAGATGCAGCAGCAAGGCACACCAAGGCGGCGGATGCACGGCGTAACCGTTCTCGATTTGCGTGGCCGTGAAATTGGACCTTGCGTGCATGATGCCCGTTCCTCGTCTCGTCTCCTCATCCGCGACTCCATCTCCTCTGCATCCACAACAACACCACGCCATCTACCCCAGCACCATCGCCCGCCATCGCCCCCGCAACCTGCACCCTACACCGGAATGCGTCGTGCGCCCTAGCTGCCCACACGAGCGCCCTCGACACTGCACGCCGCCCGCCAACACCGCCATCAGCAGGCCGCAGCCAAGCCGCCACGTCAAGCTCATCGAACCGGGGTGCGACGAGACGTACCGTTGCTCCAGCTGTCAAGCGCAGGCCGCCGCGACAGGCACTGCCATTTCCATCCATCCATCCGTCCATTACCGCCGCAGCCAGCGCCGTGTGTGCCGAAGCGCGTAGAGGCCACGCTCATCGAGAGCCAGTCTCGGTCGCCGCAGCGTTCAGGGCGACCCGAGATTCTCGCCAGCCCGGTTCTGGCCTTGCCCTTCGGATCGCTGGGCTCCATTGCGGCTGTTCCTCCCTCAAAGCACGGACTTTGCGCTAAGAATTAGGGTTCGCGCTAGGCTATTTTTGGCGCCGATTCTCCATCCCAGTTCTCACTCGACACCCGTCAACCCTCGATTACACAAGACTGTAAGTGACTTCCCTTGATCTGTGTTTCCCTTGGTTTTCGCGGAGAAACAATCTTCCTACCCTCGTCTCCTTCACCACCACCATGGTTCCTGCTGCGTCAAGACTTGCCTGTTCCTGCCTACTCCACGGACCCGCCCGTGAATCTGGACCATGTTACCTTCGGATCTCTCGCAGTATCCCCCAACGGATACAATGTTGCTGTCACTCTTTCATCTTCCCCCCGCCATCTATTTCCGAGGTTTCCCGGGCAACCCTCGACGATGCAATGTGGCCACGTTACAAGCAATCGTGGCGAATCGATAGGTCCTCGCCGGCGGGTCGACCACCAACCCTGGTGATGAAGTCCTTGGTAGAGAAGTATGGGGCACGTTCAAATCGTGAACCCTTTCTTCCAAATTTCGGATTTACATGGGGCGGCCCGGTTACGCAAGCGTCCTTGGGTTTCTTTAAAAGCTTGCTCTGTCGCGCCCCTCTCCTCTGTTTCTCCTTCCACGAGCACATCCTAGCATGCATATCATACTTTTCCATTAACCCCCCGGTCCTGCCAAGATGGCTCCGCTAATCAGTTATCTTTTCGAACAGAGTTTTCCCAGAATCGGGCCCTGGGAAACCATTCATGCTACATGCTTGTCTGGATCCATCAACAGCAGTAATACGAGTACGAACAAAGCGGATAGAAGACCGCTATGTCTTCACGATATCCATCTGGCGACCAACGGTACACACCTCGCGACCGAACGCCGCCACGCTATAACGACCGCAGAGCTTCCACTTTCTCATCTCGTAACGACGATTCCATCGCCGGACGAGGCCCCTACCCAGACTCTGTCATTGGATCCGGTAGAGATGTACCCCGAGGCCCCAAGGCCCTCACGGATACATCACGAGGCCCAGGTCCAGGGGGAGGCTCTTTTGTTCCTGCAGGGCCTAGAGGAAGGGGTACTGGGGGCTTTAGAGAGCTTAGGGATGCACCACCTCTCAGCGAAGGTCCTGAGAGACCCCGTGGTGGATCATCTTGGCGGGGTTCGGATCGGGATCGCCACTTCGATCGACGAGACAGGCCGATCTCGCCACGTGCGCGGTCGCCTGACAGGGACTCGAGGAACTCTAGAGACTCCTTCGCGCCTAGAGAGCTGGATATTGACCGGGCAAGGGGAAGCAGGAGGGACGGCCCGCCTTCTGCCGGGTCCAACTTTTCCGACCCGCCAACCGGTGGATTCGGTTTCCGCGGGGGCTTCAGTGGCAGAGGACGTGGTCGTGGAAGAGGCGACTGGGACGACCGAGGCCGGGGCCGTGGCTCTTTTGACGACAGGAGTTCGTTCCGAGGTCGGAGCCGTTCACGCGACAGATCCAGGTGGGACAGAGACACCGGCAGGGATGATCGCATCATCGACCGAAGAGATGACAGAAGGTTTGATCGGCGAGATGACGAGCGCGATAGGCCTCTCTACAGAGATGACCGGGAAGTTGATCGCTACAAGCGGCCAGACCCTGTCACGGTTAGAGAGGCTGACTTTCGACGGGCCAGCATTGCCAATGACAGGTTCAGTGGTCCGTCAAGTTCTTCGTCGCATCAAAGTCCCCGTCATCCTTCGATCTCTCATGCCAGTGGTTTAGATCGTTCCAGTACAGCTGACCTCACGAGAGACTTTCGCGACCTGCCTCCGGCCAGACGTCCTTCAGTAGTTCAGGACCCTGCCTCGGCCAAGGAGTTGCATCGAGAGTCTGACAAACTTCTTGCACAGCGTGCCGAAGCTTCTCAAAATCGCTACGGGCCTCGTGGGTCTTCGCCTCCACCTCAGGCTCCCCAAGTGCCTGCGTTTGGCTCTGTTTCTTTCAACAAGCCCTCTACCACTTTCACAACGCCCACGTCCAGCGTGTGGCGGCCCCCGCCGGTATCACAGCAGCCTGTTCCTCCCGCTTCCGGTCCGCCTTCAGGACCCAAGATCCCACCCAGCGCGCCAAAGGCCCTGTCTTCTGCTCCACCGACAGCTCCAACCGGGCCCAAAGCGACAAGAATCCCCGAGAAACCTTCAATCGACATACAAACGCCAAGTAGCCCTGTCAAAGAGCCACCGAAACCGAAACCGGACAATGTTCCTCCTCCACCTCCACCTCCCGCTGCCCCTGCCCGCCCACCTAGTGAAGTCCAAGAAGCTCCAGCCAGATCGCGCCCTCCTTCGCCACCGCGGGAGCCTCCTACTGCTCCTGCTGCGTTGCAGCAACGTCCACCTAATGCCGTTCCCCCAACGGGTCCGCGTGGTCTCGTTTCGCCCCAGCAAGCCCATAGCCGAATCGCTCCTCCGGTGCCTCCGCCAAATGTTCCACTTGGTCCAAGAGCGTCAGCTCCTTTCAGCACTTCGCCAAGAGGACCTGGCGGACCTGGCCCAGTTATTCCGACCGGTCCTAAGGCTGAACGAGGCCCTCCAGTAGCTCCCAGAGCAGCACTTTTCCCACAAGGTGACCGTTCATCGCTCAATGCTCCTAGACCGCCGATGATGGGCGTCCCCGGCCGCAATCTGCAATGGATTCGTCCGGACGCGCCCCGCTACCCTCGTGGCCTAGCACCTGTGCCTGTGGTTCCTGCCAAGCGGGATGTCGAAGGTGACGAGAAAGACAAATCTTTTGTTCCTTCCAGGCCCAGGTCTCCAGCCTTTAATGTACCTTCTCCGGCAAGCAGGCCCACTTCGCGAACTCCACCAAACGGCGATCTACTTGCCCAGCGCAGGAAATCTGCTGGTGAAGTAAGACCCCGTGACAATGTAGCACTACTTGCGGCACGGAGAAACTCTTCATTCGACGTTCCCGACAATGTCGCGCGGCCTACATCACAACCACAGCAATCCTCCTTGAAAATACAAACTGTATCGCTTCATACGCGCGAGTCACAAGTATCCGACGAGACTTCAGAAGAAGACGATGAGATGGATCTGGACGATGAGGAGGCTTTTGCAAAGGAGAAAGAGAAGTACGAGCGAGAGAAGGCTCGCCTGGAGTCGCGACTCAAGAACCTCGAGGACGAGAGCCTTCGGTCTTCCGCGCCGCTTAAGATAATATCGAAGCTATCGCGGGTCTCTGAAAATGCTTTACCCCGACCGGAACCTGCGAAGCCTGAGCCAGAGCCTGGGTTGCCAGCTGCCGTGCAAAAGATTGAAAAGATCGGAGAAGAGCTCGAAGCCGCGGTCGAAGAAGAACGCAGAGCAGAGGCAGAGGCAGAAAAGCAAGAGCAGGAGAAGCCAATGCCTGTTCCTGCCGAGCGCGAGCCTGAGATGGTCACAGAACCTGAGCCAGAACCTCGACCAGTCAAGCTTCCTACACCCACTGCAGACGAGGGTCCCGATGGTGACGTGGCAATGGAAGATGCCGCCGATGTTGAGGGAGACCGTGGATCCGAGAGTTCAGAAGATGAGTCCGCTGAGGACTTTAGCTCACTGCCATACCTCAACCGTGGGCCTCTTACTCCCCTGTCAGACCCAGATCAAGATGTAGGCCACAAGGCGAACATCATGGCCGCAATCAAGGAGAAGATGATGCAAACGCATCAAGCGGAACAGGATCTGCATGTCAGGCTTATGCATGATTTCAGGGTACAGTACAAAGAATGGGCTCTGGAGACTGCTCTGAGGGAAAGAGAGGCTGCTGCACGCGAAGAGAAGGAAAAAACCGAAGAGCAAGAAGCCGCCGTCTCTCCCAGCGAAGTCTCTACTGGCACACAACCAGTGATCAGGCAGCGTCATGTGACTGATTACGATTTGGAGAACATTATGAAGGAGTCTTTGAGATTAGAAGAGGAGCGGAAAGAAAAGCAACGTCGCGAAGAAGAAGCGAAAAATCCGTTCTTTGGAGGCCAGGCGCCGATCCCGGACATGAAGTCAGCCGACGAATTGAAAAGGCGAAAGTTTCGCAATACCAACCGCCTCCGGGAGCCTGCACCTGGCATCTTTACGTTTGGATTTGAGCCGCCAGAGGACGACTTCACCCCAGAGGAGCACAAACAACTCGTTACCGCTTACCATGAAACGCCGAAAGATTGGGGCGAGATCGCCAAGAAACTCCCCGGTCGCACCTTCAGGGAGTGCATCAACCATTACTACGCTACCAAGTGGAACGGTGAGTACAAAGCGCCAACGCGCGGTCGCAAGAAGCCTCGCAAGGCAGCGGCAAAGTCGTCAACAAGAAAGACGAGGATACCTTTTTCGAGCGCAGACCAGCCGGAAGGCGAAGAGGGCACGGTCACGACTGAACGTGGTCGGCCACGACGTGCTGCTGCTCCAACCTTCGGCGACAGGGAATTGGTGGACCCAGATCAATCTACGCCCGCGCCGACTCCCGGTCGGCAGAGAGGTGCTTCGCAAAGAGGCGACACGGCCGAGACTGAGAAGCCTGCAAAGCGACAAAGAGTCGCCAAAGAAAAAGGTAGCAGGAAAGGTCGAGCTCAGCAACTTGCGCCTGCTCCATCAGCATCGCCACAGAAGATCGAAAGGGAATTCAGTGACGTGTTCCAAGCAGATGGCAGTATGGAGGCCATGAGGCTTGCGCAATCACAGGCCGAAGAAGGAGCTCGAATGCAACTTCAGGGTCTGTACCAGTCTGATGGCCAGGGTCACCCGGCTGATGGAATCTTCGCGCCTACCGGATCTGCGGGACCCTTGGACAGGCCCAAGCCCGTACGTGGTCAGAGTTCTCGCGCCGGCGGCATGTCTAGCTACTGGTCCGTGAACGAGCTGACTGATTTCCGCAACTACGTGGCCTATTTCGGCACCGACTGGCCTGCCATCTCGAGGCAGATGGGGACGAAGACCGCTGCAATGGTAAATACGCAACATGGACGAGAGAGCTTAAACACATCGATTGCTCACCAACACCAGGTCAAAAATGAGTTTACCCGCAAGACCGAGTCAGGGGGCCATCCGGAACTCGTCCAGGCTGCCCAACTTGCGGATGAGAGGAGAAAACGGGGAGAAGACCTCGGGTCTCTGCCCGCGCCGTCGGCAGCTGTGAAGCGCAAGTACGATGCGATGCAACACGCGCAGCCTCGTACGCTTGCGCCCACTCCTAGTGATGTAGAGATGGAACACTCGCCCCCTATTCCTTCGCAGTTACCCACAGCCTCGTCTCCACATCCACAACAGCTTAACCGATTCCAGACTTTGGCCCAAGCAGCACCGCCACTCACGGGTTCCGGTCTGCAACCCGCCATTCTCACTTCGACGGGACTGTCTACTCCTCCATCTCATGTTCCTACTCATCATCATCACCAGTACAGCCGGTCGGCGCAGCCTCAAATCCCGCCTCAAGGTCCACGTCGAGGATATTTTGACCAACGCGAGTCCAGATCTAGCCTCGTGGCAGATATTAGACAGAATGCGCCCGACCCAGTA
>NW_022983538.1:101773-117227 GCF_010093885.1 Aplosporella prunicola CBS 121167
CTCACGCCCGTCAGTCAGACCACGCCCTTCAGCCACTCGTCGCTGCATACGCGCCCGATGTTCAGCTCTTCGTCGCCTTCGTCGTCCCCTGCGTTGACAACTGCTAAGCAGCCAACCCTGTTCCAAGCTCAACCATCGCCCTTGGGCAACCCGCCGCTGCAATCGCGCCCGCTGCTTGGCTCTCCGTCGTCTTCTGTGTTGACGCCTGCTAAGCAGTTTACACCGTACCAGGCTCAACCGTCGGGCTCGTCGCTCTTCAGCAACTCGTCACCGTACTCGTGCCCGATACGTGGTTCCCCAGCGGCTTCTTCTGCACCCACAACCGCTAACCAGCTCCCGCTATTCCAAGCGCAACAACCATCAGGTTCGCCGCTCTTCAGCAACTCGTCACCGCACACGGCACCCATTCTTGGCACTCCGTCTCCTGCACCTACGCCCGCTAACCAGCTCAGACTGCTCCAAGCGCAACAGCCGTCAGGTTCATTGCCCTTCAGCAACTCGTCGCACGCGGGTCCAGTTTTTGGTACTTCGTCTCTTGCACCCACGCCTGCTAATCAGCTTATGCTGATCCCCGCCCAAGGCAATGAGCATGACGCGGGCATGGGTGTTCAGATCAAGCAGGAACCCGACTCGGACGATGACAACGTGGGTGCTCCGGTCAATCAGGAGGACGACGTTACCCATGTTATCACGGGTGTTCGGATCAAGCAGGAACCTGGCATGGACGATATCAACGTGGATGGGCCAAGTACGCAGCAAGACATGCAGTCAGCCAAGCGCGAGGCGAAGACCGCCAAGCGAAAGAAGAAGAAGAAGGAAAAGCTGGAGAAGAGAATCGACGAGCTCAAAGAACGGTACATGAAGGATCTCGGCATTACCGACATGCATCAGAAACGTCCGCGATACAAACTTCGAAAGCACCGTGTCATGCCATCATACAGAAAACTGCGTGAGGAAGCAAGCGCGGAGATAGTCATGGAAACCGCTCGCATTTATGCCGAAAAGAATAAAGCGAAGCACAAGGGCGGACTGGACGGACTGGATGGGCTTGGTAAGAGATTGAAACGCCGGATCCTTATAATTCAAGAGCAGCGGGACTTGGCCGCACTGGAGCGTTTGAAAAGTGAGGCGAAATTCAACTTTATGTCTCAGAACGAGAAAGACGCATTCCTCTTGGCCAAGCTCTGCAATCGCTGTGGTGCATACCACAACAGCGATGGGTGCACAATCCTCGATCGCGAAAAGATTGCGAGGCCCAGCAAAAGGAGTCTTCTTGCTAAGACTAGAGACTTCAGGTTGGAGGAATTGAACGAGATGAGGATGCGCGAAGACATGCACAGCCTGAACGAAGGCGTGCTCGGGATGGACTTGAAGGAGCAGTATCCGCTCCCCGACTACGATGTTTCCCACCTGGACCTGGAAGCGAAGTGGTAAGTTTGTCATTCTCATGCCAGTTTCCGTCAAACTAATTATCTTGTGAAAGATACTCGCTCAACGGCAGATTGATGCAGCTTGTTGGATGTTTGGTGCTGGAAACAAGGTACAAGGAGCGATTGATTAGGCCAGGTTTGTTTTTGTCATGGAGAGTTATGGGCACGTCAGGCTACAGTAGATTCTAATCGTAAACCGAGTAAAAATCACGACTGAGGTTTATACAAACTCCATTGCGAAACTGTGATTTTTGCTGCGTCAACCAGATGAACAAATCTTGGTAGTAGCAATGGACTTTAGGGGTAGGCTAGCTTGACAATGGCCAATGAGATGCTGGCTTAACTTGCCAGATGCTTCCATGCCCAGGTGTTGGCGGTGAGTGCGCGTGAAGTGAGGTCGGTTGATCTTGGCGGCCTCCCGGGGCTGATTTTGATTTTGACCGAGCTGCCCCATCAACGGATCTGTCCTCTTCGCCGCGCCTCTCAACCACTTCATCCTCGCGCCCACTCCAGCCCTCCCGTCTGTACCCTCAAGCTTCCTGCAGTCACACCGGCCTCGGCGACAACAACACCGTCAAGATGGTTAACCCTCAGATGTATGTCGCGCAAACGCCGTTTGACCATGTGTATTCAGTTGCTGACATGCGCCTTGCGACAGTACCAACCTTGCCATCATCTTGTACGCTCTCCCGACGATGCTATCGGCGCCGCGTTCGCCCACTAACGTGCCCATAGGGTGATGATGCAGGTGTCCAAGAAGATCCCCTTCGATGACCCGGCCGTCCTCAACGGCGTGCGCGCGCTGTACCTCGTCTCCAACCTGATAATCACCTGCATCTACCTCTACGTGCAGTCGCAGATCAACAAGAAGAAGGGTAGGCACCAGCCGCACGCTCAAGGGCGCAAAAAGAACACACTAGTAACACCAACGCAGACATGACGGTCCTCAAGTACGTGGAGCCAGCGCAGCCGGGCAGCGGCGAGGAGCCCAAGGCCGTGACGACGACGGTCCACGCGTACGACCTGCAGCAGCTGAAGTCGCTGTGGAAGGCGCAGGTCATGGGCGTCGGCATGATGGGCGTGATGCACCTGTACTTCCACTACACGAACCCGCTCCTGATCCAGAGCATCATCCCGCTCAAGGGCGCCTTCGAGGGCAACCTCGTCAAGGTCCACCTGCTCGGCCACCCCGCCAGCGGCGACCTCAAGCGTCCCTGGAAGGCGGCTGCTGGCCTCATGGGCGCGATGCAGGGCGGCGAGATCAAGACGGACAAGAAGAGCATCGAGCAGGCCGAGAGGGCTGGCCGTGGCGGCGCCAAGGAGGAGTAGACTGCTCCCGATTGAGCGGGCCGCGTATGCTGCATAGCTATGCTGGATGAATAATGGGGATGAACCTAGACAACATGGCTTTGTTGTCCATTTGAAAAGTAGATGGCTTCCGAGCTTCAGGGGAAATACAGCCAACTTTGGCCTCATGATGCGTTGTACATGATGACACCATTTGAGAAATTTGCTACTGCTATCGTTCTTATCAGCTGCAATCCTGGGGTCACGGTCACCGTGTCACTTGCGGCGCCAGCAGCTGATCCCTGCCATGAGCCCCGTTGAAATTGACAAAGCACGAGATGCGGAGGCACCAGGGTCCGAGATCCCGATCCGAGCGGACTCAACGTCATCCCAGACCCTGAAGTCAGCCAGCTTACCTATCTTAGGGTAGGCACCCACCTGTACTCCTACCTACTTCTCACCTACCTACACCATGCAGCACAACACGCCACATGCATACACAGGCGCAAACCCGCCAACTGACCCCAAACCGCACCAAACCAAACCACAACAACAATGCCGCCCCGCCCCAGCGCTCCCGCAAACGTAGTGACCATCACCGCGCTCGCCAACCTCCCCAAGCCCGCGTCCGCGGCCGCTTCTCCCCCCGCGCACTGGGCCCACCTCGACCACACCGGCACGCGCCCCCTCTCGTTCCAGAACCCATGGCCCTCGTTCCGCAAGACGCACGGCCTGGCCACAGCGCTGCACGCGCGCTTCTGGTCGCCGACGCGGAACTTCGTGCCCGTGCCCACGAGCCGGGAGGAGCTGGTGCCAGTGCAGACGCCGGACTGGGGCCGCGGCGACAGCAGTGCTCTGGACAAGCTGAAGGCGGCGTGGATCGGGCATGCGAGTTTCTTGGTCGAGACGAGCGCTGCGAGTAAGAGGGACAAGAGAGGCGTGACGCTGTTGCTGGACCCGGTCTTCTCGGAGCGCATGTCCCCCGTCGGCTTTCTGGGGCCGAAGAGGTTCACGCCGCCGCCGTGTGCGCTGCAGGACCTGCCTGAGGTCGATCTCGTCGTCATCAGCCATAACCACTACGACCACTTGGACGCGGCGACGGTGCGGTTCCTGCACCAGCGCGGGCAGGGCCGGGTAAGGTTCCTGTGCACGCTGGGCGTGAAGCCGTGTCTGACAGGGATGGGGGTAGGGGAGGCAGAGGTGGTGGAGCTGGACTGGTGGGAGGGCGTCCGAGTGGACGTGCACGGCGTGGGCGCCGTCAAGCTCGTGTGCACGCCCGCGCAGCATTTCAGTGGCCGCAGCCTCTGGGACGCGGGGAAGTCGCTGTGGTGCTCGTGGGTGCTGGAGGAAGTTGCGGAAGCGCCGGAAGAGCGGGCTTGTGGAACGAACGACACGCGCACGCACGCAGAAACAGCAGCAGTGGCGCCGCCATCGTCGCGCGCGCTGAAGAAGCTCTTCTTCGCCGGCAAGTTGCCTCCCCCTCCCCTCCCCTCCCCTCCAAGCCACCCAAATCCCACGCACCCAAACTAACCCCCCCACGCAGGCGACACCGGCTACCGCACCATGCCCAGCGACACGCCCCTCACTCCCAACTCCCCCAACCCACCCCCGCACTGCCCCGCCTTCGCCGAGATCGGCCATGCCCACGGCCCCTTCGACCTGGCGCTCCTGCCCATAGGCTGCTACTCGCCGCGGAGTTTCATGTCGCCCGTGCACTGCTCGCCGGAGGACGCGCTGTGCGTGCACAGGGATGTGCGCAGCAGGAAGAGCGTGGGCATGCATTTCGGCACGGTGAGGGGCGGCATTAGCGAGTTTTATGAGGATGTGAGGGAGCCGGGTCGGTTGTGGCGGGAGGGGGCTGAACGGGAGGGCTTGAGGTGGGGTGAGGAGGTGGGGGTGCTGGGGGTTGGGGAGGTGGTGGGGGTTTAGGTTGGGGGGTTGGGTTGGGGTGAGTGTGGGGGTTTGTGGGTGTGCTGGTGCGGTGCTATGGCAGAGCGGTTCTGGGTTGGGAGTGGCTTGGGGCGATGGTATTGGCTTTCTGGTGGCTTACGAGTTTTATTGAAGTATGTCCTATCTCATGTATCCAAGAGATTAGAGTCTATTCGATTATCTGAGTGTTTAGTGATGAGTTGTATCTTTATTCTCGTCTTCTTCGAGATTTCCCACGCCAGCCTTGCAAACTCACATGGCTGCTGGCCTTATCTTTCTAACCTGTGGTAGTAGTACGGTGTAAGTAGTAGATCCAGCTCCTTATTATCTAGCATGATTCGCGGATGACTGACATTGGACAAAGACCATCTCGCTCTCCAGATTTAGCAAACTCCCTATTATATGCCTGAAAGGTCTCGTAGGTTCTTGATGCTTCCTTTGTGTATGCTGCAGCCCAGGGTTGGAGTTTGTTTGGGCCGACGATATGATTTATTGCCCGTAGGCTGCCCTTCTAGCTCCCGTTCCTTCCCAATCTTCCCCGTCTGTCTATGTTAAAGGCCTCTAAAAAGCATTGCGTTGACTGGCGGTGTGCCCGACCAACCGCCCGAGTACTTAAACTCTTCCACTACACTTTCCCACCATTGCCCGACCATCTTCCTTTCACGTCCACAACCTCAAGCTCTTTACAGCCTTGCCTTCTTTGGCCCTTGCCAACCGTTCCAATCACTTTCTGTAAGTCTCTTTCATCCGATCCGTCGCAGTCCCGTCCACTCCCTCCCCTTCACTGAACCAAACCCCCCAACTTCACTTCACGCAAGCAACTAGCCGCGACCTCGACGTCACGGCTCTGCAAAGCCACGCAAATCCCACCCTCACTCTCACCCCAAGCAATCCGTCACGCAGCTTCTAACCACACATCAGACGCATAGCCAACGCTCAACCCACCATCTCAAAATGCCGAACATGCAGTGGAACCACGAAGCCGACGCAAAGGTAGGTACCTCCAGCACCCGCACCACCTCACCCCTCTCCCAAGCACTCCAACCCCGCTAACAACATAACGCTCCAGCTCCTAGCCGCCATCCTCAAAGTCCACAGCTTCAGCGTCAGCTACCAAGCCCTCGCCGAAGAAATGGGCCAAGGTAAGCAAGCTCGCAAACACCCTCGCTCTCACTTTCACCCCTCCCCCATCTCCACCTCCACCCCCACGCCCGTCCTTTCAGGATCCACCCACGCACCCACCCAGCCAGACAAACAGACAAACAAACAACTAACACAACCCCCCAACCACAGACTGCACCCCAAAAGCCGTCACGCACCGCATCGCGAAGCTCAAGGCCATCGCCAAGGGCAGCGGCAACACCAGCGCCAGCGCTCCCTCCACGCCGCGCAAGCCCCGCACCCCCGCCAAGAAGGGTGCCACAACGGACAGCAGCAAGAAGCGCAAGCGCGGCAGTGGCAGCGTCGTCAGTGGCAGCGTGGTCGCTAGCATCGAGACGGATGGCCCCGGCGGCTTTAAGGCGGCGCAGCACACGTACGATGAGGACGACGATGATGACGAGGAGCTCCCGGTCGTTAAGCGCGAGAAGAGCGATGCTGAGGGGGAGGAAGATGCTGCTGCTGTTTATGCGGAGCGCGTTTATGGTGATTACGCTGGTGAGCTCGATATTTAGGGTGTGGGAGTGATGGGGGGAGTTTGGAGTTGGTGCGGTTGCTGGGTGCTGTGCTGTGCAGTGCAGTGGGGTGCTGCGTCTTGACTGAGCCTCGGGGTACTCCTACCGTATGGATGCTTTACCAGGGAGGTTGGCTATATATCAGGGGCCGTGGTGGTGGCGTTTCTGACTGGGGGTTGTTTAGACGGAGGGGGGCTTCTTTTTCTGCTTCTTCTTCTTCTTCTGCTCTGCGAAGGCGAAGGTTTTCCCTACTACGCGTAGGTATGCTCATACTTCATGACTGCGGATCGCTGAATGGTAGCAGGGTTTGGCATCGAGTTTCTTGCTTCCTGGTTTGCTGTGCGTGTGGGGTTTTAGAATGGTCTTGCTGTCTGTTTCTCAATGAAAAATGCTCCTCAAAATCCAGTTCTGTAAAACCCCGTGATAAGATTTTACAATCACAAACTTGAAAACGAGCACTGATGAACCCACATACGCCCTCAAACGTCATTCATATCGGGCCTGCACCACTTGGCCTGTGGAAAGACAGCTTGGCGATTGACCAAGCAGCTTCCCTAGAGGTGGTGGAGCGAAGGAAGATGCCGACGAGTTTCCCCGGCAGGCCTGAGATTTCGAAGCCCCAGATCGCGGCTCCGCAACATACTTCCCAACCCAAGACCGGATCTCGGGGAAATGCATGCATGCATGCACGCAGGTCCGAAAAAGACGCGGAATAAATCCACGGTGGCTTCTGAGGCTCTGCTTGCCTTGTCTTGAACCACGGCACGACGCAAGGAACTTTACGCACGGAAGCGGCCGGCGCAAAAAAGCATCCAGATGCGTCGGTTTCGCCGGCGGCCATACGAGTAAGCACTTGGGTGTTTGGGTGTGGCAGTCGTGTGCCGCTGCCGGCTAGGCCGGAAGCGGAGAGGGCGGTGGTGGCGCCAAGGGCTCGGCCGCGCGCTCCGCCACCCCTCCTCTGCGCGGAGCGGACGCTAGCGGATCGAGGCCCCGATCGGAGTTGTGTGTCTCTTCTCTCTCCCCACCCCAACGGCACGGCTGGCTGACTGGCCGCCAGCCCGCCAGGACCACCGTTATTCCGAGCCGTCCTTGGGCAAGACCAGTCGTCATCGAGTCTGCGAGTAAGGTTTCTCGGACTGGAAATCTCAACAAGCTCCATCACCCACTCAGCCATTGATCTCTAATCCTAGGCTCGAGCATATCTCAGTTCCGGTAGCTGAGAAGGGAATCGATCATGTTTTCTAGTCTTCGCTTCTGGCGAATCGTCGTCCAACTCACATCACCCCCACCTCTCCTGCCCAGGCAGCCCCAAGTCCCCGCAAGTGGCGCGCTCCGGCGCTAGATGGCTTGGGAGCTGGCCGCTAGTGGACCGGTGGATCATATCGACATGATCGGATTCGTCCCAACGCTGCATGCTCTGTCGGGGTGGGCAGAGCGTTAGGTTTGGGGTGTCGAATCATCCCCACCTTGAGTCCCCAGACTCAGCCCCATCTCTCCACACTGGTTGTCGTGATAGTGGTCTGTGTGCTCATACGATGACATGAACAGCTTCGAAGGTTGCTGGAGAGGCGTTTCTCAATGGCCGTATGAATTCTTTGTGCTAATGCGTGTGCAGTACGTCATTTCCGCTTGACTCGATGAAGTTACCTCTCCTTGAGAACTAACGTTGCGGTTTCGCTGTTTTCATGTCCGCACGCTGGAGAAAAAATCACCATCAATCCACCAAGATCTCGATAGTGATCATGGCATAAGATTTGCAGTCGTTGGGCGCCTTGCGCTGGTCAACAAGCATGGACCCAACTGGTTCTGATGCCGAGTCAACACCATCGGTGGCGCCAATCCCGCACACGAGCAAGCCGCAACATCCGTGGGGTGTTTTGTCGATCTCCGACGGTTCCTGTCAGCTTTTGACAGATGAGGTTCCGTAATATCGCTCACCCAGCAGCATGATTCGCCAGAACAGTTTTCTAGAAATCTTCGACTCGTTGCGATGGTACGCGCCATTTCCTGTCAGGTGCGCCAAGTAGCATGACCAGCAGCCAAGCGGTTTGGTTCCGCCACATTTCATTGGCTTTACAACATCTATCCGAAGTCTCCCCCTCAGGACGGGCTGGGGCCTCGTCAAGCCCCGCACCAGGATTGCTTCCACACATCACATGGTCCGCGATGCTCTTGTGGCTCTTTCTGACCTCAATGGCTGCGCACTATGTCTGCCGCCAAGGGCTTGTTGCTGGTGTTGTAAAGCGCTGGCAGCTTCATAAATGGGGCTCGTCCGCCTCGATTGCTCCACCAGTATGTTCGGCATCCGTCTACGCCTTACAGTGACTACATTACAAATTTCAAAGGAGCGCATCAAAGTCAGAGTCGACAATGGGCTTTGCTCTCAAGAAGCCAGACGACGTGGCCGGCGCGTCATGGTAGGACAATGGAGCTCAACCCACGCCGAGTCTATGACTGACCTCTATAGGCCTGCCATTGCCGTTGGTTTATTCGTGGCCTTCGGTGGTGTCCTCTATGGCTACGATACTGGAACCATTTCTGGTACGCTCGGTTGTCTGGCCGAATTTCCTTTTCCTAGCTAATGATTTATTAGGAATCTTGGCCATGTCGTATTGGAAGAAAGAGTTCTCGACTCAACCTGATGGCTCGATCACTGCGGCACAAGACTCTCTGATCGTCTCGATTCTGTCTGCGGGTACTTTCTTCGGTGCGCTATTTGCAGCCCCGACTGCCGACTACCTGGGCCGTCGCATCGGCCTGATGGTCTCCGCCATGTGTGTATTCAACCTGGGTGTCATTCTTCAGGCCGCATCCTCCGGGCAGTCAATGTTCATCGCCGGCCGTTTCTTCGCTGGTCTCGGTGTTGGTATGGTCTCGGCTATGAGTAAGTTCCTAGCCCCAACAACACCGTTCATCCCGCTCACTGCAATACAGTTCCCATGTACCAATCTGAGACCTCTCCAAAATGGATTCGCGGCACCATTGTCGGGGCGTACCAATGGGCGATAACTATAGGTTTATTCCTGGCTGCGATTGTCAACAACTCCACAAAAAACCTCAATGACTCTGGCTCGTATCGCATACCAATTTCTATCCAGTTTGCGTGGGCTTTAATCCTCTTCTTCGGGTAAGAGCATTCTGCTATTTATTAAGGTCATTGCTTGTCTGACATAGTTTTACAGCCTGCTCATCCTGCCCGAAACCCCGCGATTTTTGGTCAAGAAGGACAAGAAAGACCAGGCTGCCAGGGCTCTTTCGAAGCTCCGTCGTCTTCCTCAGGATCATCCTGCTGTTGTCGAGGAGATGTCCGAAATCGTCGCCAATCACCACTACGAAATGAGCCTCGGCAGCGCCAGCTACGTTGATTGCTTCAAGGGCACTGTCGGCAAGCGCCTTCTCACTGGATGTTGTCTGCAGTCGTTGCAGCAGCTCACTGGCGTCAACTTCATTGTGAGTTTCTGTGTTTGTCGTCCAAGCACTTGGTTTGCATGCTAACCGCGCCAGTTCTACTACGGCACGTCCTACTTCCAAAACGCCGGCTTCCAGAACCCATTCATCATTCAAGTCATCACCAACTGCGTCAACGTCGTGTCGACCATACCTGGTAAGTGCACCTTTTAATACTGTTATGATAACAAACTAATTTTCGATAGGTCTTTATCTCGTGGAAAAGATGGGTCGGCGGAACCTACTGCTAATGGGCGCCATCGGGATGTGCGTCTGCCAGTTTATTGTTGCTATTGTGGGCACCGTATCCGGGACGAGCGACCTAGCGGCGCAGCGCGCGGCCATCGCCTTCGTCTGCATCTACATTTTCTTCTTTGCCAGCAGCTGGGGCCCCGTAGCATGGGTGGTGACGGGCGAGCTGTTCCCGCTCAAGGTGCGCGCAAAGTGCCTGTCGATGACGACGGCGAGCAACTGGCTGCTAAACTGGGCCAGTAAGTGACCCCTTCCCTCCCCTATTTTCCCCAAAAACCAAGAACGATTACTATCCACTATCCACTACCACGCGTCAAAAAGACAGCAAGCTAACGCCCCTCCACAGTCGCCTACAGCACGCCCTACATGGTCGACCCGGAGCACGCGAACCTGCAGTCCAAAGTCTTCTTCGTATGGGGTTCCTTCTGCTTCGTATGCATCGGGTTCGTGTGGTTCATGATCTACGAGACGAAGGGCCTATCGCTCGAGCAGGTCGACGAACTCTACGGCGTCGTGACCAAGGCCTGGAAGAGCTACGAGTTCCGCCCGCAGGTCAGCTTCCAGGAGGTCGATGAGGTGGCGACCAAGCACGGCCCGGGCGGCCGCAGCCTGAGTATTAGCGAGGCCGCGCAAGAGGTCCACCGCAAGAAGAGCGTTACTGCTACCGCTGTTACGGCGGAGAAGCTGTAGGGTGTCGTGCTGGTGCGTGCGGGGGTGGGGTTAAGTGCGCGTTGACTTGGGCTTGGGGTGGCGTGTATGATGTGATATGATATGTAATTTGTAAATGTATGGGATGGTTGTGGTCTGTCACTGTCATGCTTGTATGGAGTAGAAACAAAATATCTAGTCAGCATAATTATTATATACGCTACTCTAAAACCTCTACGCTTATATCTCTAACCCTAGGCTTATAGTTAGATAAAGAGTATTCCGTAGAGACTATTTATTTCCTTCTCTATCTCTCTCGCTAGCCGGCGAGTCTCGCTTAACGGTAACGGACATTATGTGTAGATTAAAGTCTATAAAAATATAAAACTAGATTAAAATAAGGCTTGGATAGGCTCTAGGGTTATTAAGGTCTTTAGAGGAGTTACTAAAATAACCTCTAAGAATAAACCTATTATACTTATATATTAATACGTACTAATAATTTTATATTAAAATCTTCTTAGAGACGCCTTAGATGTAAAGACTTTAACTATATAAAGATTTAAATAGTCTGCCTGCTGTCCCTAAACTAGATAAGGCGATTCTGTTCATCATCATGCCTATTGTAGCTGATAAGCAGTTATATACACGGCACTACTCGGCACTGTTCCACGAAATTGTAAATATATAAGAAATAATATCCCCTCTAGCCGCTCTTCCGCTTCCTTAACTAAGGGCCGGGAGTGAGTTGGGCGTGAGCTTTAGGGCTACAGTGTTACTGTGTGGTATCGGTGCGTTTATTGCGAAGCATAAGTAACACTTCGTAGCGGAGGTGTGGTTGCGTTGTATGCTGTATCAGCTTGACGAAGTCTTTGTTTGGGTTTGACATGGGGTTGTTCCTGGGTGACGCTAAGTGGGGGTGTTTGCGCATGGGTAAAGTGGGCTAGGTTCTTAAAAAGTTGGATTCGTCACTGTCGACGAGCTTCGCTTGGACGAGCAGGAGCTGTAGGTTTTGAGGCTCTTGTGGTTGTGTGGAGCCATGATGTGTCGGAAATGATGAACTGAAAGTGGAAATTGGTTTTTGTGGATCCATCCAGCCGTGATTCATGGAAACGGCTAGGTTTTCTCAAGTAGGAAGTTGTTTTCGAGAGACAGTCTCAAAACTCTTTTAGGGCAAACGCGGAGGTTCTGAATCCAGATTCCAGACTTAAGAAGTATCCTCTAGTATTTATAGTTATCGTTTTGCTCACCCATTTGCAGGAGTATGCGATGGTTACAGTGGAAATTTTCAGGTGGAACAATCAACATCGACATCACACAACCCGTCGTATAGTTCTTCCTTATGCAGCTAAGCACACCCTCTCTTCTCCCACCACTACTAAGCCACCGCCAACGTCCCTCAACCCCGCTTTAGTCACCAAGCCAACTTTCTTCAGCTGCATAAACTACACGCCTAGAGCTGCAAGCGGGGCCGAGCCGTGCCGCTCTTAGTGCTCACTGTTGTTGATAGTAACACATAGACGTCGATGTCGCACCGGCTGCCCTCATTCCTTATACATCATACCATCATCAACGCCTCCCAACCCCGCATTGAAGATCAACACAGTTTTTCTCAACATATACCCCACAAACTCACATCTGCACGCGAGCGGGGTCGCTCCCAACAGCCCACAATAACTACTAGACATGCACTTCACCAATTACTCCATCTCTAACGGGTCTTTATCTACATCGAATACGGCATCTTCACTCGAAAAAAGAAGAGAGGAAAAGAGCTGTTTAGGACGAGTAGACGGCAGGGTAGAGGAAATCGCTCGCTTCTGCAGGCTTGGTTTAGTGTGCCAGTGCACTTTCCATCAGGCTGGCCATCCACGTCTCAGGATAGACTGTTCACTATGTATGTGCTTGGTTGTGTGACTGACTTGCTGACTGGCTTGCTGAGTGTAAGGGTGGGGATTCGAAGGAGCGGCATTTAAGAGAGGGGAAGAGGGACTGAAGAACTAATATGGATATGTAGTTGTAGATGCACATGCAAGAACATACATTCATAGATACAGACGTATTGTATAGTAGACCATGTATGTCGGTTAAAAGATGTAGAATAGCAAAGTAGGTAGACAAGCACGGTGACAACACTCGTAGCATTCAATTTTGTTTACCGAACGTTATTCGATCGAAGCACATAAGCAGGCCCTCACAAACGACTGAAAGAAAAAGAAACCGTACACTACTAGCGGAGGTAGAGACTGGGTTTAGACAGTGCAAGGAAAGAAGTTTGAAAGGAATTCAACAGATCGAAACCCGCTGCTTCATCACTTTCCACTGTAGCCTATCACAACCGCAATCGGCTACAACTTCACCAACAGGCTCTCCTACAACTCCAGCTAATCACCCTGCAAGCGAAGTTCGTCGACAGTGAGGACACCATCGCCATTCCTGTCGTGTCTGTTTCAATCAGCACCAACAACGCAGTGTTCAATGCTCGCAACAGCCATTCAGGAAACGTAAGATCGGACAAAAAGAAACCAATGAGCTTACCTGTAGAACCAGTTCACGTAAACAGGATCATTAATCGCCACACCCATATACTCCGAGTACTGGCGCAGGGTAAGCTCGCCAGTGTCGACGCCCCTGGCACGTTCAAAAAGTTCGGCGTCCGACGCCCGTTCCGTATGCAGACGCGAAAGCGTGAATCTGTTGAGGGAAGTACTTTGGCGACATCCTATAGCGCGTAAGTATACACGTTAGTGCTCTCGGTAAGAAGGTACTAAGGGTGGGAGATGAGGGTAGGTAGATAGAGGTATGTAGATAAGGGGCGAGAGCAGGTAGGATACTCACCGTTGTCACAATTGCAGCAAAAGATATTACAGGGCCCATAGGCACAGCACGGGGTTGGGCGCGACCCGTCTCCACAATATCCGGGATCAAATGGGGGAGGGCCGGGTTTGACTGGACCGCAGCAGTCGGCCATAGCGACGGGGAGGAGCGTTGCGAACAGTGCAAGTACGGTTGTGAGCTGCATTGTGGGTAGAGTTTGGTGGAGAGAAGGGAGTAACGAAGAAAGCAGGCTTTGGTGGAGAGGGAGTAAACTTGCTCAATGCGCTTGCTTTGACGAGCTTTTATATCTCACTCCCTCTCGCCCATCCATTCTCCTCCTACTCCAAACACTCACTGTGCAACCCCGTGAGCGGGGTAGCGTCGCTCTAAACTGCCCTAGATAACAGCACATCGATGGTGCCGCCCATCGCTTACTTCTTCATTGTGTGGCACCAAACAAGCAACATTTTCTGATTATGCGTTTGATTCGGTGTTGTGAATCCTTGTCTGCAGTAGTACATACTAGAATTACAAGGGTGCCATATGGTATAGCCAGATTGTTACGATTTATATTCACTGTTTTTTATATATAGATATCAAAGGAAGTTAGCGAACGAGAAGAGCTTCAATATTATGTTAGTAAGATAACCCCGTTACTGCAAAAAAGAATGAGCGACGTTAGGCGGATGTCGAAGTGTAAGTTTTTACTTTTTTTTTTTTTTTTTTTTTTTTTTTTTACAACAATTATACGGTTAACTAAGTACGCGCTCTCTTATACCACCACCATCATCAAGCCAATACTAACAACCACTCAGCCACTAGCCAAACCCCGCTCTTCTCACGCGCATACCCGGCACATCTACACTCCTGAGCGGGGCCAGACCGCTTCTAGCAGCCTACAGCCAGCAGCTATAGTAGCACATTGACGTCGACGGCGGCGGCGATGCCGCCGATACAGCCAGCCAAACCCCCGAAACATTTCTTTTGGCGCCTTTCTTCCGCCATCACCGTTACTACAAACTAGGTTCTCGTAATAGCTCCGCTTCAACGCATCAAAGTACCTCACCTCTTCTTATCCGCATACCCGGCATGCTTGTACCCAAAAGTGTGACCAGATCGTTTTTCCAGCGTTCAACAGCATTTGTTCCGATTGTGGGGAAGTGGGGAGGAGTGTGGGGAAGCGAGCATTGAAGTGTTTCACGAGTGACACAGGGAAAAGAAAAGAAAGACAAGCGAACGAAGCGAACGAAAAAGGAATATTAAGGAGAGAAAGAGGGGAAGAGCATGAAAATAAAGAGACATAAACACAAACAAACAAGATACAAAAAAGCCAACCTTGTCGCCAAAGCAGTACAGCGCAACACCCAGAAGGCAGGTCACCACCACCACGCTCTCCATTCCACCAGCACCCAACCCTTCTCAGAGCCCCCGTCCACCGAACCGACCTGCAGAAGCAAGATACGCTCGCCGGGCACGTACACGTACACGTAACAGGCAGGCAAGCTAGCGCGCTTCGAAAAACCGGAGACAGCTACGAAGCAAGCAGAGCAACGGCGCACAAACCCCACACGCATACACCTGCACAGCAGCAGCAGTGCCTCCCCCCACATTCCACCAGATCCGAGCTTACTTCCTGCAGCTAGATACGCGGCACGCGGGAGGCGCGTTAGCTGCGTGCTACATACAGCCAACGCTAACCCCACGCCACCCCCACAGCTATAGCGCGTGTACATACGCATACACCCGTTTTACGCACACACAGCCTCTACCTGCCCACGCAGCAGGCATACAACTACCTGCCTGTCTCCCCCACCCGTCTTTACCTAAACAGCTACTAACAATCCCCCGCGCACTACTAGTTATGATAACATATCTACTAACAACCCTTTCAAGCCGTACATACAAGGACGCGAGTGTACGATATACGAGACAGAGACTTATCCCTCTACTTCTTTTACTTCTTCCCCTTCT
>NW_022983538.1:117977-126610 GCF_010093885.1 Aplosporella prunicola CBS 121167
CCCCGCCCCCGCCCTCCAAATACCTGCGAAACTCGACGCCGTCACCAAAATAGCCCGCCGCGCTCCACGCCCGCATAGTCGCACGATCAAACGGGCCATGGCGCTCAGCGCCATCGCGGCCATCCGCCCAGCGATACTCCCAAGCAGCAGCAGTGTCGCCTTGCGCGCTAGTATCCGCGTTGGAGGAGGAGGTGTTGCCAGAGGGGTCCGAGGAGGAGGGCTTGGGCTCCACCCATGCGTCGCCCGTCTCGCGCTGCCATTGCCGCACTAGGCTCTCCCGCTCCAGCTCGTAGATGTCGGTTTGGCCGCGCGTGAGCAGCTGGTCTGCGGCGCTGGTGAGCGCTTCGACGGCTGCGAGGCGCGCTGTTTCTGCTGCGTCTTGTGTTGTGCTGGTGGTGGTGGATGGGGCGTCCACGTCCATGGCGTCGTCACCCGCAGCACCCGCGGTACCTGCGGTCCCTGCGGTATCTGCGGTCCCTGCCGCCCCGCCCTTCTTCTTCTGCTTCCACTTCGGGACCTTCTTGGGCTTGGGCGGCGCCGCAGACGCCAAGCGCTGCAGCGCCTCCAACGGCGTCTCGGCGCGCTCGAGGCGCGTAATCAGCGCAGCGAGGATATCGGCGGTGAGGAGGGCGTCGTCGGCGAGGGCGCGGGCCCGCCGCGACTCCTCGCGCTGCTGCTCGGCCTGGCGCGCGCGCTTCATGTCGCGCTTGCGCACGCCGTCGAGCCACGC
This sequence comes from Aplosporella prunicola CBS 121167, assembly GCF_010093885.1. Classification (NCBI taxonomy): domain Eukaryota; kingdom Fungi; phylum Ascomycota; class Dothideomycetes; order Botryosphaeriales; family Aplosporellaceae; genus Aplosporella; species Aplosporella prunicola. Next base: position 118,708 of record NW_022983538.1, read on the forward strand.
GTCGTGCTGGGCGTCCGGGTCGACGGCCTTGCGGATGTAGTTGCCGCTCTCATCGAAGCGGCCCTCCTCGCCCTCCTGCTTCATGTTGAAGGCGTCGAGGCGCGGGGCGTGTTTTTTCTTGGCTCCGGCGCCGAGCTCGCTGGCGTCGTCGTCGCTGCCTACGCGGTCGCGCGCGGCTGAGTCGTCGTCGCTTTCGCTGCTGCTGCTGCTGTTGCTGTCCGAGTCGTTGCCGTCGTCGGGGCCGGTCGCTTTGCTCTTGCCCTTGCCCTTGCCTTTGCCCCCGTCCATTTGTAGTTCTGCTGATACGTGCCCTCCGGACTTGCTGCTCGCGACCTGGCCCTCAATTTCATCCGCGTCGAGGAACCGCACGCCCTTGCGCGGCTTCGCCTCCTTTGCCTGCTCCTGGTCGTCGTCGCCGTCGCGAAAATCCTCGTCCAGGTCCGCAAACATGTCAGCCTCCTCCTCGTCCTTGCTGCGTGCGGCAGTGTCAGCGCGCTTTTCGGCGCGCGCCTTCTCCTCGGCGCGCGCATCAAAGTTCTCGGTCGACGAGTCCGAGTCGTAGCCGTCGAGGCGCACGGCGTTGCGTTTGACTTGCTGGCCGCCTTTGCCGATTTCGTCGAGCTCGAGGATGGCGGCTTCGTCCTCGTCGGGCGCGTCGGCGGCGAGGGTTGACGGGTTGCGCTGGTCGAAGCGGGGTTTTTTGGAGGCGGGCGACGAGGTGTCGGCGGGGAAGGGAAGGTCGGGAGCGCGTTTGGGGCGTGAGGAGGCCATTGTGTGTTATTTGTTGTTGTTGTGATGTGTGAGTGGTGGTGGTTAAGGTCCAATGGATTCCATGGTCGGCGTCGGCGTCTTTCGTCATTGTCGTGGAAAGCTGCAGTCAGAAGCTCCATCTCACTCTTCCTGCCAACTACACTCTTCATCTCCACCTCACACCCGTCATGGTATGCTCTCCCCTCGCGCCTCTCGCGCCTCTCCCGCTCCCGCTAACACGCTCGCCCAGTTCGGCGCCGGCTACTACGACAACGACGACCCCATGGCCATGTACCAAGCCGCCATGGGCATGCGCGGCGGCCAGCCCCGCCGCTTCGACGAGTACTTCCGCTGCTACCCCGTAGTCATGCTGCCAGGTCCGGAGCGCGAGGACGCCAACCACGGCGGCAAGGTGTTTCTGCCGCCGTCGGCCCTCGACAAGCTCACCCGCCTGCACATCACCTACCCCATGCTGTTCGAGCTGATCAACGGCGCCGCGGGCAAGACGACGCACGCCGGTGTGCTCGAGTTCATTGCCGAGGAGGGCAAGATCTATTTGCCATACTGGGTGCGTTAGAAGCTTCCTCTCGTTCTCTCTCTCTCCCACGTGCTGACACGTCCCTTCCTCGCAGCTCATGCAAACGCTCAACCTCGAGCCCGGCGACCTTCTACAAGTCAAATCGACCGACCTCCCGCTCGGCACCTTCATCAAGCTGCAACCGCAATCGCCCGCCTTCCTCGACATCTCCGACCCCAAAGCAGTGCTGGAGCAAGCCTTCCGCAACTTCTCCTGCCTGACCGTCAACGACATCTTCACCTTCGCCTACAACGACCAAGTCTACAGCATCGCCGTGCTGCAAGTCAAGCCCGACACGAGCAAACACGCCATCTGCACGCTCGAAACGGACCTGAGCGTCGACTTCGCCACGCCCGTCGGCTACGAAGAGCCAGTCAAGAAGCCGTCGGCGCCCGGTTCCGGCACCAGCACGCCGCGCAGCGTCGCCTCAGCGCGGGGCGTCGCGGGTCTCGCGGGCGGGACGCTGCACTCGGCAGGCAGCATGGCCGCAGCGATCAACTACGCGGCAATCGCGCCGCAAGCCGGCGCCGCGGCCGCGGGCGCGAAAGCGCAGAGCTCGAATTTCCTGTCTGCAGGCCACAAGCTCAGCAACAAGAAGGGCGGGACCAGCACGCCGAAGCCGTCGACGCCGGTGCCGGGCGCGTCGAGCAGCGCGGCTGTGCCCAGCGTCCCCGTGCGTAGGAACAATGGGCCTCAGCCGCTGCGGCTGGCGCCTGGAAAGCTGTTTTTCGGGTATGAGATTAAGCCGGTGCCGGGGAAGGGGGAGGGCGCGGAGAAGGCGAAGAGCGAGGCGGTCAAGTTCCAGGGGCAGGGGCAGACGCTGCGGAAGAAGAAGGGCGAGAAATGAGGGGTGGGACGGTGCAGGGAGGGCATGGACGGGTTGTTTACTGCGTAGCGAGCTGGCGGGTTGAGTGCTGCTGTTGGCTTGCTTCCTTACCCCCTACCTCTTCTCCATCGCCCAACCCTCTCCTCCGCCTTCACACCTACCCACCCCCTCCTTCCCCTCCTTTCGTGTTCCTCTTTTGCTTCCTCCATCATACATACCTACATACCCCACGCAACCAACGGGCAGCCGCTCTAGCGCGCTCAGTAGGGGGATCTCGGCGTACAGGCGTTTACGTAGACATTGACAATGACAAAGATATTGCAGTGATTGTGTGCATGTGCCACGACAAGACAAGCCGTGACAGCGCGGCGCGAGACCATGCGACCATGACAATGCGAGCAAGACCAAGCGAGCAAAGGCAAAGCATGCAAAGGCAAAGCGAGCAAAGGCAAAGCGAGCAAAGTATCCCCTACCTACCTACCTAGGTAGGGCTTTCAAATAAGGCTGGCGGCTGTACATAGAGCGCGCTCAAGCGGCAAGCAATACAATACACGAGAAATCAAACAGAGCACCAGCGCGGCTGGTTAGTGGGTGCGTGTAGCGTGTAGCGTGTAGCGTGTAGCGTGTAGCGTGTAGCGTGTAGCGTGTAGCGTGTTGTGCTGTATTGTATTGTATTTGTGGATAGAGAGGTCGGTAGGTAGGTAGGTAGGTGGTAGTATATGCTTAAGACAGACAGTGAGTGGCACGGCAAGGAAAGGCGCAGCGAACGGAACGGAACGGAACGGAACGGAACGGAATAGAAGGGAATGGAATGTGATGAAATAAAACTGGCGAGGGGAGCGGCATGTGTATGTGTGTATAAGGCAAGTAGGGTTATTTCAGCGGGGTATGTATATGCGCGCGTCCAACGACTCGTCTTTTCACGGATATAACACACGCGGTTCGAGCCAAGACAGGCGAGGCGGTACAAGGACATGAGGGCCTGGCGGAGCGAGGCTGGGTTGAGCGATTGATTGATTGATTGATTGATTGATTGACTGTTGTTTGTTTGTTTGTTTGTTTGGGGATTAGAGGGGTGTGCGGGTCTGCGTGCTGCTGCTATGTGCGCTGCTGGCTGGTGGTGGAGTGAAGACAAGCAGACAGCCTACAGCACCTCCTGCCCCTCCCCTCCGCCACTACCGTACCCACCGACGAAATAGCCCTCCCCCACGCCCACAACGCCCTTCCCCACCCTCACGCTCTCGTCCGGCTCCGGCCACTCGTCGAGCACGGCCGCCTCGCCCTCGAGCGCAAACTCAATAGCCGGGGGCTCATCCAGTCCGCCTACTTTCCCCTTTCCCCCCTCCACCCCATCAACATCCAACCCCAGCCGGTACGCGCCCGGAAACAGCACCCGTCGCCCCCGCTCATCGACGCGCGCCAAACTCCCCAAGCTGACCTCCAGCGCCGCCGTCCTCGTCTCCCCCGCCGCAATGTCGCGCAGCCGCGTATACGCGACCAGGCGGCGCTGGGGGCGGGGGGCGGGGCCGTGCGTCCCGGAGACGAATAACAGCGCGACGTAGTCGGAGGCGTGGGTTTTACCGGTGTTGGTTATGAGTGCGTTTGTGGGCAGCAGGGAGGCGGGGAGGGGGCAGAGGTCTTTGTGGGGGGTTGAGGGGGGGCAGGCGGCGAGGAGGGCGGAGATGGAGAGGGTGCTGGTGGTGGTAGTGGTGGTGGAGTTGGAGGGGAAAGAGGCGTTGAAGGTCGTGTAGTGCAGCCCTGCGCCGAAGGGGAAGGTCGGGCGCCCCGTGTACCACATGTACGTGCGGCCGGGGCTGGCACTGGCGCCATCCTCGCCGCTGCCGTTGGCAGGCCGCAGCGCCATCTCCGTCATCGCTATCTCGGCGATATAGCTGGCCGGGTACTGCGTGACGGGCAGTCTGCCGGCCGGCGCCTTGTCACCCAGCAGCACATCGATCAGGGCGTCGCCGCCCGCCTGCCCCGGCACGCCTCCCCACAGTATAGCGGAGACGTTTGGGTTCGCAACCAGGGGCGCGCTGTCCAGCTGCCCTGCGCCCATGGCCAGCACGACCGTGGGTTTCCCCTGCGCCGCCAGCGCGGAGATCATGTCCAGCTGCGGCGGGGACCAGGCGATGCTGTTGCGGTCCAGGCCCTCTGCCTCGACCGAGATGTCCAGCCCGCCGACATAGACGATAACGTCGGCGGCGTCGGCGGCGGCCCACGCGGCGTCCCACGAGTTGGTCGTCGGGTCGCCCTGCCCGCCCGGGCCGGCGGCGTAGTGCACGGTGAGGTTGCGTGCTTGGGCTGCGTGCAGCGGCGAGTGCAGGTAGGGGGCTTGGCCGGCGTAGTTGCCCTGCAGCTGGGTGGTGGCGTTGGCCCAGTCGCCGATGAGGGCGAGCGACGTGCTGGCGTTTAGGGCGAGCGGGAGGGCGCCGTCGTTCTTTAGCAGCACGATGCCTTCGGCTGCGGCGCGGTAGGCGAGGGCTTCCGCTTCGGGCGTGCTGACGTTGTTGAAGTTGAGTTGCCGGTAGGGCTGCGCTTCGGGGGGGTCGAAGTACCCGAGCCGGATCAGTGACGAGTATTGCCGGATTAGGGCCCGGTCCAGCGTCGTGTCGTTGATGAGGCCTTGGGCGTAGGCCCCCGGCAGGTATTTCGGGTAGTAGGTGCCGCAGTTGAGGTCTGCGTGCGGGTGGGTTAGTGGTGTGGCTTGTTGGAGTGGTGGTGGTTAGGGTTGGGGGCGTACCTGTGCCGGCGTTGAGGGCGTCGGCCACTGCCTGTTCTCTCGTGGGCGACCACTCGTGCGGCAGGTAGATATTCTGGATAGAGTCGCAGTCGCTCGTGACCCACTGCTCCTCGTCGGTCCAACCCCAATGCTCGCGCAGAATCGTCTGCAGCAGGTAGGGGTCAGCGCAAGTGGGGACGCCGTTGACGGCGTTGTAGGAGCACATGAAGGCGCCGACGTTGGAGTCGCGCGCGCAGCTCTGGAACGGCGGCATGTAGTACTCGGCCAGGTCCTGCGGCGAGATCTGCGCGTCGAACTGGTACCTGTAGTTCCCGTTCCACGTCTCGAGGTCGTAGCCCACAAAGTGCTTGCACGTCGCTACGACGCGCTTGTACTTGTCGTCCTTGTCGCCCTGCAGGCCTGCGATCAGAGCTCGCACGTACTGCGAGAGGTGGTACGGGTCCTCGCCCGGCGTCTCTGCAGTTATCCAACAATCAGCACACCGTACAACAAACAAACCAAACACTCACCCTGCCCCCTCCCCCACCTCGGGTCTTTATACGGGTTAATGTTCGGCGTCCAATAGTCCAACCCGGAGCGATTGGCATTATTGAACGCGCGCGCCTCGGTGCTCACGACCGTCGCGACGGCATGGATGAGCTCGTCATCGAACGCCGCGCCCATGAGAATCGGCTGCGGAAACGACGTGGCGTGGGAAAAGTCGCCCGCGTCCGAGAAATTGACGCCGTGGCCGGCTGCCACGCCGTGGAGGGCTTCGTTCCACCACTCGTAGGGCGGCACGCCCAGCCGTGGCACGCCGGGGCTCGTGTTGCCCGTGTTGTTGAGCTTCTCGGGGACCGTGAACAGCGAGATGAGTGATGCGGCGCGGTCGCGGGGCGCTGGAGGGTGGGAGGGGTTAGCTTTGCTGCTTTCTAGTCCTTTTTTCTCCTCTTTTCTGTTCGCTTTCCCGCTCTTCTCTTGCCAGTTGACAGAACGCACATACAGGCACTAGTATCGCACACCAGCTCCCCCTTCAACGGCCCATTGACACAATCCGGGAAAAGCGCGCTAGCCCCACCAGCCAGACACAGGAAGGCCGCAAGACCTGAGCGAAGCGGCGACATACTGAAAGAAGCACAAAGCCAGACAAGCGCGTGCAATGGCAATGTCAATGGCAATGTCAATCAATGCCCTAGGTACTTATACCTCTACAATTTACCCACACAGTCCGCCTCGCCCTAAGCAATGACGGCACTGCGCATGCGCATCTTTCTCCGCACCCGCGTCCCGGTGGAGACGAACGCGGGGTAAAAGCGCAGGACCCGGGTGCGCGGGCTTGGCTGCCGGTGCCCTGGTAACTACTGTATGACTGCCGCTGCCCTGCCGTAGACCTTGGGTGCCGGGGGCCTGTCGTGGGCTGCGTGTAGTGCATGTTTACGTGCCTGCCGTGCGTAGCGTGCGTAGCGACTGTACAGTACGGGACGTAGACGGTGTATCTGTGCGTGCGTGCGTGTACCTAGTTCTCACCTATGTACGCGATCTTGGCCTCCGCAGCAGCATAGCTCGCGCATCGCATACATATCTATTCAGCCTGAATCAATCTCCTCTCCTCGCAGCGACGACGGTACGGAGTACGGAGTACGGATTACATACATACAGCCGTCACTAGGCAGTCATCAGACAGGCACGCGGCGAAGAAGCCACGGCAGCGGGGTCGTCTACAGTAGCAAGGTGCAAGGATGATGAGCTTCTAAGCTCCGGGGCAAGCGAGCAAGCGAGCAAGCGAGCAAGCGAGGAGCCCCGCAGGACGTGACGTGACGTCTGCTATGCCGCGCATTTACCCGGAGCGCTTTGCTGACTGCTCTGCTTTCTGCTTTCTTCCATCTCCATGTCCATGTCCATTTCCTCCACTTCCGTTTCCATTTCCACTTCCACTCCGCTCGCACACACACACACACACACACACAATCTTCACCCGTGCACACACGCCCAAGTCCACGGCCCACGGCCCACGGCCCCACCTCGGCACACACAAACCACCTAGCTAGCAAGCTTATAACCCCTTTTCGCAACAAGTTATTTTCATGCGCACCGGCGTGGTGGCTGAGTGGTTATAGCGATAGACTAGAAATCTATTTCCTTCGGGAGCACAGGTTCGAGTCCTGTCCACGTCGTTTGTTTCATCTGTATTGTGTCTTGGATATGTTGGATATCCGAGTACTTTCGTTTTTTGTTTTGTTTTTCCAGGGTTTTGGATTTTTGGTTCCAGCGATTTTGCGTGATAGAGTTTCTTCTTTCTTCTTTTTCTTCGCCTTGGCTAGAAAGTAGGTTTAGTAATACGGTTTTAGGACTTATTTATATAGTATATTTATATACCTATCTCGCGGCGAGGTAGGCAAACGAATATTAAATAAATAGTTTTACTTTTTAGTAGTATATGCGAATAAACGTTAAAGATACATTTCTAGTTATTAGTATATTATATGTATAGGCCAAGGTAGGAATTAGGTATACGCTTAATATTTAAGTAGATAGATAGCAGTAGCTAGTAGAATTATTTTATATTAATCCTTAGTATAAATCCTATATATATCTACCGTAAAAGGTAAGTTACGTAGTATACTAGCGTAAATATAGAGAATAGAGACAGCTCTCCCGGTAGAACAGGGAAAAAGGTTTAAGAAGGAAGAGAGGTACTTCCTAATCGTACTTACTACAGCTATATAACTAACAGCAGCAGCAGCATTAACACTATCATCGCAAGCATCACCAGTGTCACCAGCATCATCAACAGCACCAGCACAAGCAGTAGGTAGGTAGAAGCGTATATAGCACCTAGTAAGAAACAACAATCCCATCGCCACCACTATCACCATTACCATAACCATCACCATCGGTCTCCGTATCCAAAAACAACGACAACAACGACGACGACAACAACAACAACAACAACAACAACAACAACAACAACAACAACAACAACAACAACAACAACAACAACAACAACAACAACAACAACAACAACAAC
>NW_022983538.1:126710-133179 GCF_010093885.1 Aplosporella prunicola CBS 121167
CAACAACAACAACAACAACAACAACAACAACAACAACAACAACAACAACAACAACAACAACAACAACAACAACAACAACAACAACAACAACAACAGCAAGTACTAAGTACTATCCTATCATATACCACCCAAGCCAAAAACAACAGTAGTAGTAGAAGTACTAGTAATTATCCGATTCACCCTCCCACTTTACACACGCGCCCTCGCTCTCCCCCAGCCCCAAGCCCCAGCCACAGCAATGGTAGTAAGGTACGATACGGACGGACGGAATAAACCAAGCAGCAAACAGCCAACAAGCTCCGCGCCCCACCCAGTCCAACCCATCCAGCCCCAAGCAAGAGGAGAAAGAGTACCTAGGGACATGACAGGGAAAGGGGACAAAGACAGCCGACAAACAAGAAACAAACAGGAGCAGGGGAGAGACGATTACTAACACTAACACTACCAGCGACGACGACTACGACAACGGCAACGACGGCAACAGCACCAACGCGCTGCACTGTATTGATTGCACGAGCAGTAACGACAACAACGACGACATCTCATCATCCGCAGCAGCAGCCACAGCAGCAGCAGCAGCAGTTTCTTCCTTCGCCCCCATGCACCCGCCCCACCCACCTACCCACCTATCCCAAGAAAAGGGCAAAGAGGAGAGGAAGAGGAAGAGGAAGAAGGAGAGGGATTAGAAGAGAGGAAAGGACAGACACAAACACAGGCACAACACAACACAGAAAGCAAGCCATCAAGCCATGAATCCAGCCATCAACATCAAACCATCAAGCACACACACACACCACGCGCCCACCAAGCATCGCATCATCCAAAGAGACAGACAGACAACAGGCAGACAGACAGACCGGAACGATATAAGTTTCCCCCCGTAAATGCTTTTTATGATTCGCTCATCTCTTTATCGCTGAATAAGTAGGTAGGTAGGTAGTTGGCTGGTGGTCGTGGTAGCCAGCAAGCCAATCAAGCCAGCAAGCCAGTCAAGCCAGCAAGCCAAGCAGCCGAAAAAACGAAACCCGACAAATAAACGAGACAAGATCCAAGCATCACTACTCCTACTCCTACTATACTACTACGACAAGGGGCAGCATGCAGCACGCATGCATCGGCAGCAGCAGCAAAAGCAACGGCAGCAAGGCAAAGCAAAGCAAAACAAGGCAAAGCAAAGCAAAACAGGGAGGGCAGCAGCAGCGGCTACTACGCGAAGCAAGACGAGGCAAGGCAGCACACTAAAGAACAAGCCAGAACCATAGAAAAAAAAGTGAAGATGGAAAAAAACGACACAATCAGAAAGAAGAAAGTGTAAAAAAAAAAAAAAAAAAGTACCCAATTTCATGTCACTATTCGGTATCGCAGCCTGGGGCGTGTCTCTCAAAAAAGGTCGTCGACGGGTTTAAAGAAGGGTAGTGGTGTGGTTGGTTTGGTCACCTGCACACGCGCCGCCGGAGCTAGCTTCTCTCCCTCCGGACGGCGGCGCTGCGAGAGCGGTAGTAGTGGTGATGGTGGTAGTATGGTAGTAGTGTGGTGGTGGTGGCGGTTTTCTCTACATTTCGTAGCGTCATTCGTCGTGTACGTCATGAAAGCCCAACGCACGATTGAGCTTCTCCGTTAACTTTGCTTTTTCTTTACGGCCGTTCCTTCTTTATTGGGGCGTTTGCGTGCTTGCGGGCATACGATACTACGGGGGCATGCAAATGGGCGTTTTGCGGGCTCGCGCACCAGCGACGTGATCTACTCCACCACTATCTCGACGCCTGATGTCGACGAGAGCTCGTCGCTGCCGCGGCCGTGGTGGCCGTTCTGCCTGCCGCGCGAGAAGCCCGAGCCGCGGTCGGGGATCGGGCCGCGCGGCTGGCGCGAAGGCAGGCCCTGGCCGGCGCGCTCGCGGCTCGCCTCGCTGCCGTCGTAGTTGGTGCTGAACGACCTGTGACCACCAATCGGACCGGGGTTGTTCTCGCGGTCCCAGGATGTCATACCGCGAAGACCGCGGGGGCTACCGCTCTGACCGAAACCACCACCCAAGCTCATGCCGTTCAGGCCGTTGACGAGGAGCGACTCATCCCTGGAAGCCATCGAGGTTGCGGTGGGGGTGAGGCTCGGGTTGGACGTCGAATTGTGGCCGTACTCCTGATACCGGTTGTTGTTGTTGTTGTTGTTATTGTTGTTGTTGCCCAGACCGCCGCCGAGGGTTGCCGGGAAGCTAGCGGTCGAGGGAACAGGAGAGGGCGTATAAGAGCGCAGGTCGGCGTAGGACTTTGCCGCTCTGAGGTTGGGCGCGGCGCTGAGGCCGCTGGGGGAGTCAGGGAAGCCGAGGAGGCCGGACGACTGGCGACCAAGGGTGCTGTTGTAGAAGCTGTCCCGGACGTCGCTGAAGTCGGTCGTCGCGGCGCGGTTCAGGCCCCGGCGCTGAGCTTCCAGAGGGTGGCTGGTAGGGGCCATTTGTGCCATAGGAGGGCTCGTGTTGGGGTCCGGGTACTTGTACACGTGCACCTGGCGCTGCTCGCCAAGTCCCTTGGAGTTGTGGGAGAGGCCCATCTGGTGGGCGATGGTGTGGCAGACGCGACGCTGAGCGGGCGACAGCGTAGAGGGGAATGCCATGGTGTCCCTGCCTGGATCCTCCTTGAACAAAAGCAGCTGCGAGTAGAACTGCAGAACCTGAGGGTCGTTCATATCAATTTCCACACCGCCATTGGTCTGCGCGACCGAGAGGTCGAAATAAGCGCTGCCTGGCTTCCTCCCGTTGACGGGCGATGGGGAAGTGGCCGGCGGAATATGCGAGGACATGGACGACAGCGACGGCTGGTTGTGCAGCGAAGAGTTGCCCATGGGGCGGTGCTGCTCCTCGAGTTGACCCCTGCGCTCGCGCTTTTCCCGCTCAATCCGCTCTCTTTCGGCCAGGGGCAGCATTTTCTTGTACTCGACGCGCAGCTTCCTCCCCTGAAGCTCAAAGTGGTTCATTGTCTCAATGACGGCCGCCGTCTCGTCAGCCGTGGTGAAGTTTGCAAACGCCAAGCCGCGGAAGACGCCATTGTCAAAGTGGTAGTTGAAGGCGTAGGGCAGGGGCAGGCGCAGATCGGTCATCAGCTGCACAAGCTGCTCCTTCTTGACCGCAAACGGAATGTTTTTGATGACGATGGCCGTGGGGATCAGCTCTTCGTCCGTCTCGGAGTAGGCGTCCTGCCGCACGGGCGGCTGCCCAAGGCCGAGCGACGAGTTTCCGCCGAGACCAGAAAAAGTGTTGAGGGACGGCAGCGGCTGCGACTGGTCAAGCCAGGTCTGCGAGGAGCACGTCAGAAAAAAATGCGAAAGTCGCCGGGGAAGGGGACGAGGGGGGAGGGAAACGTACCGCCGGCAGAGCGCTTCTTCCCGGGCGCGCTTGGGGCTTCATCCTGGTCGTCGCGTTTATGGCGGCGAGACTGTTGTTCTGGCCGAAAGCGCCCGCGTTCCACGCCTGGTTGCCTCCCAGCTCGTAGCCACCATAGCCCGCGTGGATGGTCGCATTCAGGCGGTCGTTGTAGCCCCGCGGGGCGTCATAGCGGTCCTCGGCAGCAGCGTACATGCCGGGGTTGGCGAGCTGACCGTAGGCGTCAAACTGACGCGACGGCTGGCGGTGCAGGGTGGGTTGTTGGTGACGATGCGCGCCCGGCGAGCGGGAGGCGGGGTTGTCATAGTACATGTCGTGCGGATGGTTGCTCATTCTTCAGGGGGTGGTGGGGGTGGGTGGAGCGGTGAAAGGGAAGAAATCGTCGTCGTCGTCTCGTCGTCGTCAAATTCTCACGTAGAGGGCGCGTGGTGCATGCGAGAAGGCGGAGGGGCGGGATGCACAGTTAGCTGGCGATGCAGGCGGGCGTGGCGTGGCACTGCGGTCGGCGAGCAGCGCACAGTGAGAGAAGAAAGTCGCCGTGAGGAAGAGAGAGAGAAAAGAAGAGAGAGAAGAGAGAGAGCGATGTCGAGCGAGGTGGCTGACTGACGACGGGGTGGAGTGGAGTAGTTGGCTTCCTTGTTTCGGCAGGCTTTGGTAGTGTTAGTGGGCGGTGGAATGCGCTGGTGCTCTCGCTACGCAGCAGTGAGGGCGGGAGCGCGTTAGTTAAAGCGCATCGCCGCCTTCAGGAGAGGTTCATCTCGGGGAGCCTAATAACAATGCGCGCGCGAGCCCCCCTAACGCCTGGACGGGGTCCCATAAAAAAAAAGAGAGCCGGACGCCACGGCCGCCCTCAACAGCAAAACTGCAGCAAGAGCGGTCGGCCTCTGCCCACAGGCTGCACGCCGCCCCAAGGCCCTGAGTCCTCAAAAACCCGGCAAATGGCAGCCCAGCGCCCTCAAACAACCCGTGGCCCGCCGCGCCGTATCGGGCCGCGCCAGCTGCACAAAGGCCAGGGAGCGTCAGAAGCTCTTTCGACCTCTCTTCAACTTAATTCCAGGGGCTTTTCCGAACTCCGTTTGGCCTTCGACGAGACAATATTTCCTCCCACCCCCCCGACCCGTCGCACCGCATCGGGGCATCCATCCTCATTCAACCATCATCATCATCGTCATCGTCATCACCACCTATCATCACCGCCTACCCATCCTTTCCCAAACCAAGAAACTCCATCACTCATGACCCTGACACCTGACACTTCCCAACCAACCAACCAACCAACCCTCCCAGTCAAAAAAGCAATTTCACCCACACCCACAGACAGACAGCCAGACAGAAAAAAAGAGTCATTGAGAGAGAGAGAGAGAGAGAGAAACGACGGGGGGCCAGCCACTAGTAGCCACGATCCCAGAGATCCGATCGCCCCCGCCCGCTCGCTCAGGCAGGGCAGCAGCGGCACAGCTTACTACATACATAGCACGTACAGGCGACCCCGGGCGCGGGCGCATGGCCAGCAGCGAGCCAGCGTGCCTCGCGACACCCCTGCTGCAGGCGCGGCCGGTCATGTGACTGCGCCGAGGGAGGGGTGGTGGTGGGTGCGAGGATGCCACTGGTGGATGGCCCTAGGATCCTGTACTGTATGGGCTGCTGCTGCTGCTGAGGTAGGTGGTGCTTGGCTGCGCGGGCTGCTGAAGCCGTTCCTCCCCCCGGGCCCCCATGTTGATGGGTTGACGGATGCGCGGGTGAGCGAGGGGGACGCTGCCTGAATGGCCATGCGCGCGCGGAGCTGGGCTCCTGTCTGTGTCTGTGTCTGCGTGTGCATGCCTCGGCGCTGATGCTTGCCGCAGGGTTGCGCGATGCCGGCCAGCCAGTGCGATGGCTGCGTTGGATGGACGGATGCGATGAGCAGACCTAATATGATGCGCTGCCGCATGCGAGCCATGGACGGATACGACGGGCGCCATGCGATGCGACAGCGGCATGCTGCTGTAATCGCCGTTTGTGAAAGTGATACATCATGCACTGCCTCTATCTACACCAACCACTCACCATGCCCCGCGCCTGACCGCGAGCTCGCCCGAAGCCGTACACATACCTTGCTATACCTACCACACCTCAGTCCCGCCATCTCTCGTCTACAACGCCCGATCCCTTGCTCTTCACAGCAGCTCTGTCCCTCGCCCGCCATGGAAAACACACAAGCCCTTCCCGTCAGCGCCGCGCCACTAGGACTACTGACACAGGTCCTCCCGTGTGTATGAGCGACCGCACATCCCAATCTACCTCTCTACCCCATGCCATGTGCGAGCGCCCCGAAGTCCGACTTCCGGCCTCCCCGAGTTCCAGCCTAAACCCTAAACTCCAAACCTAACCACGACCACGGCCATGCCAATCATCACGTTCGCGCGCTTCCCGTTAGCACCTACCTACCTGCCCGGGCCCGACACCTCCCTCCCACACGCCATGTCCAATCCATGGCGAGACTAGCCACTCACTTCATCACGCGCCTGGACCGCCCGTCCTCACTAGGTACATACCACAAAAGCCAGCCAGTCTCCCAAGCTGCATGGACATAGCTCCGCCGTCAATCATGCACGCGCGTATGCACGCGTGCACACACCGCATCGACGACTCAAGGCCCAGCCAGGCGCTGGCGAGAGAAGCGCGTGAGCAAAAGTAAAAGCGAGGCGAGAAAGTGTGATGAAGCAAGAAGAAAAAAATCCATTGTCTACCGGCAGACAGACACCGCGAAGAGAGTGGGAAAAAGAGATCAAAGAAAGAGAGCCGTCCCGCTTCTCAGTTTCCTGCGACCACTCCGTCGTGTCGCTTGGTTTCACCCTTAGAAATCACCCATACCCCACCGCGCCGAAAGAGAAAGTGCCTCGTCGAGTACGCAAGCACGCACGCACGCAGCATCAAACAAACCAACGGGCAGAAAGGACTGCGATCCGGCCGGGACAAGGAGGAAAGGGCATGACCGCAACTTGCGAGGGCGAGAGGCAGAGGGCATGTCGGTGTGGCAGTGGGTCGTCTTTTCGTGCTCGGTGAGATACCATGCCAACGCCTCTTCCGCCTTCCTCGTTCGTTTCTTTTTTTTTT